>NC_000080.6:47559944-47799944 GCF_000001635.26 Mus musculus | reverse complement strand
CAAAAGGCCTCCAGTATGGACTATCTTGGATCAAGACATAGCAGGGGACTAGAAACAGTGGGGCTCTTTGGTGACTGAGACCAGTGTCTGGTTCCAGGAACCCCCACAATACAATATGGTATGTTTTGTGCATACAGCAACTGACCCAGGGCCTCATTCTACGACTCCAGGGGACAATAAACCGTGTTTGTTTAACAGACTTGGTGCTCATTGGAAGAATGCCCTGGCATACTGCCTGACACCCAATAAGAACTTAATAAATATTTATTGAATGAATAAGCAAATCTTAAGCACAGCAATATATTTCTCCCAGCAAGTTAAAAAAAAAGTAAGATTTTTTTTTATCTTATGAATACACACACACACACACACACACACCACCTCACAAGCCCACAGCACAAACAACATAAAGGAAATCAGTGAAAGATGTCTTTGAACTTTGAAACTTGAATCAAAGCACTTAACCTGTCTGGGTAAGGCACCTCACAGAGCATTGTCCCTAAGCATGTTGACAGAGCTGGCCTGCAGGAGTGTCTACCAGCCTTCCCACAGCAGGCACAACTGGAAAGGGCCATCATTCAAATCATGGAAGTGACTGGTTTTTGCAACCTCCAGCTTTGGTCAAGGAGACTAGATACCCATTTGAACCTAGTATAGCTTCTTCAGAGCAGGTTCATAAGAGCGTGGGGAAGAGGTTGAAGATAAGAGTCCTGGTGAGAATCTGTACCTTTGGGGGTTATAACTGTGTTCATAGCAGCAGAAACACACAACTTTGAGGGCAATGGAGGCCGCAGGCAGCGACAATTCTACACTGTGGAACTCGCCACTACTGGCTACTTGGGGTGAGGTGTTTGAGATAGGGAAGGGAAGGGGCTAGCCAGCCATCTGTTCAGCCATGGCAGAGAATAAAAAGTAACATAAAGCCGGGTGGTGTTGGTGCACCCCTTTAATCCCAGCACTTGGGAGGCAGAGGCAGGTGGATTTCTGAGTTCAAGGCCAGCCTGGTCTACAGAGTGAGTTCCAAGACAGCCAGGGCTATACAGAGAAACCCTGTCTCAAAAACAAAAACAAAACAAAACAAAACAAAACAAAACAAAACAAAACAAAACAAAACAAAACAAAACAAAACAAAACCTAACATAAAAAGAAAAGAGCATAGCAGGAAATGTGCAGGGCTATGGGGAGAGGGAGGGAGCTACTGGTGAATATTGGGGCTTCCAAGATGATTCTACAATTCAAAGCATTTACTGCATTTGCAAAGAATCCACAACTGGTTCCCAGCACCCACATCAGGCAGCTCACAACCACCTGTAACTCTAGACCCAGGAAATCCACACACTCTCTTGGCCTCTGTAAGCCAAAGACACACTAGTACACTTAAATTTAAATTTAAAAAAAAAAGAAAAGAAGCTCTATTTTTGTGACAATAAAGTACTCATTTCCAGTTTCTGCAGTATGTGTGGCCAAGGCCTTGTTGAACAGAAGGCAAACAATCCAAATCACAGCCAAGGCATGGACAGGATGTTGATGATAGACATCACAAGAGGAAATAATTCTCCCTGAAATGCGTTCAGAAAGCCATTTCTCCTGGGGCGTCTCCGAGCCTTCCAGAAGACATGCTGGGCCCACTGGCTTAAAGATGATATCTCAATCCTCATAGTTAAAGGCAAGTCCTGCAAAACAAAAAACCACCCCCTATAATTTCAGGAAACAAAACAAGATCAACACAAGTTTTAAAATGATTCCTTTGAGAGGGTGGGGTTTAAATTTTTGTATCCATATTGAACCTTCGCATTGAACATAGAGGAGGCCAAAAGACCCCACCCTGATGTATTGAAACACTCTTGAAAGCAGCTATGACCACATTATTATAAGAATCCACATTAAGGAAGAGATGGACTAACATTCTAAACTATGAAGTGAGTGCCACCATGATAGAGCATGTGCTGTTTGATTACATAGATACACAGAGATAAATTCTATCTATCTAATACTTACTCTTATATATATTTATATTTATTTTACTATTTAATCCTTATAACCCCATGTGGGAAAATATTATTAGACTTGTCTGTATATAAGAAAACTTGGGCAGGGAGCATTACTTACCAAAAGCTATGCATACAGTGAATCTCTCAGCCAGGGTTCAAAGGATAGAAGACTAACTGCAAGACCCCTTCTTTACCATGACACCATGACTTCATTTGTCCCCTCAAAGCCCTTGGGCATTAACTGTATTGAGGGAAAAGCTTCAGCACAGGACAGATATGAATTACATGACTTCCAAGTGTTGCATGAACTTTTCTTGTTGCAGTGGTTTGACTAGGAATGTCCCCACAGGTGCATATATTTGAATGTTGAGTGGCACTATGTGAAAGGATTAGAAGGATTAGTAGGTGCATGTATAGAGACTCTTTATATATTGTGTGGAAGCATCACCTGTCATTAAAAAGCCTATGGCCAATGAGCTGAGGCAGGATTAAAAGGAGAGACATCTGGCAGAGAGAGAAAGGATTCTGGGAAATAGGAACAGGAGAGTTGCCCCCAACTCTGAGGAGACAGATGCATGAACCTAAGGAGAGGTAACTAATTATGTGGCATGATTTAGACTAGATTCTCCCTGCCATGGTGATAATGGACTAATCCTCTGAAACTATAAGCAAGCCCCCAGTTGAATACTTTCTTTCATAAGAGCTGCCATGGGCATGGTGCCTCCTCACAGCTATAGAACGATGACCAAGACACCTGTAGAGACATAAATGAATATCTGTTCTCCTGACAGTTAGGAATACAGCACCTGTGACAAACCAAAAAGTTCCACACAAGTTTAATCACATGAGCCTATGTGTTTACTGAGCTTACTGTTAGGAATGTGGGAGACACCAAAGCTGTCTCTTCAGCAAAACATTTTTCCCCAGTGTGGATGACGACTTCCCCACAGGGCCAAAGATGGAGACCCTCAGTTGAGTTTCCACCCTCCTGTGTCTTCCAACATGACATAAGACCATGTGCAGCTGGCGCAGTACTGGGTACAGCTAAGAAAGAGGTGTAGAAGGGATGGGCAGGAATCTAATGACCTACCCTACAGCTTCGTACTGGGGGAATTCATGAAAACAGTCACAGCCACTCTGATTGTTGGTTCCCAACACAGAGGCAGGCTGATCTCTGTGTGTTCAAGGCCAGTCTGGTTTACATGGTGAGTTCCAGACCAACAGGGTTACATAGTGTAACCCTGTCTCAAAAAAAAAAAAAAAAATCGAGTTCCACACCGCAGCCATAGCATTTCTAGTTTTCCAATAATATATGTAGACTATAAAAACAAACTTGATTTTCAAAAGTTTATTGACAGATCTATGTGCATGTGGGTTGGTTGGTTGGTGGCTTAGTTGGTTTGGTTTGGGTTTTTTTACACAGAGTTTCTCTATGTAGCCTTGGCTATCCTGGACTTCGTTGTAGACCAGGCTGGTCTTGAGCTCAGAGATCTACCTGCCTCTGCCTCCCAAGTGCCAGGATTAAAGGTATGCACCACCACCACCCAGCTCTGGTATTTGGGGGGAAAAAACATTTAATAGAGGGAAAGGAATCAAAACTATGTTTCTAGTCCCCTCTCTAAGGTGGCATAGAGTTGGTTACCAGGCTCTGCAGGTCTGCAAACCTACACTGTCAACAAGGGGGGCAGGCCTCCGTTTCTAGTGCCTCTGAAGGGTCCTTCTGTGGGTCTGCACTAGATACAGTGCATGCTCCTATGGGCATGGCTCCCAAGGCCCTATGATGGCTGTCAGTCATCTGGGGCTGCTTAGCTTCTCAAGTCTCTGAAAGTTTTTGTTTTTGTTTTGTTTTTTTTTTTTTAATGCAGCCATACAGGTGTCCCTACAATGCCAGCCCTCTGACTGGCAGCTTCTAAGCCTTTGGATTCTCATGACTCACTGTGCTCATACAACTGACAGGACAAGCAAGGAGATCTTGGAAATGCCACCTTCCCTCTATGCCAGTTGCTGTCAACCTTGCTCCCTTGCCCCCCAATAGGACAACTCCGAGGTGCATGGCCTGGATTATCTTCTGGAATTCCCCAGCAGAATTAGACAGCAGTCATTCACAGGTGACTCATTCTATAGCAGCCCTTCGATGCTTCATACCCTTCCCTGACCTCCTCATCCCACTGCCAGTTAGCACGTGGATTGTCTCCAGATAAATTACATTCAAAATCTCATTCCAAGGTTGCTTCTGGGGGACTCAACCTGAGATGCTTGATCTCCTGGCAACTGGGGTCTGCAACATGCGTCCACCTGACTTCAATGTTTCCATCCATGCTAGTGAAGAAGTCAGGCAGTTTAGAATGCAAACTCAGGCTACCAACAAGGTCCCTCCTGTGACCAGTGAGCTGTTAGCATAGGAACCAGCCACAGAATCTAAGGGATACCATGAAAGAGGCAGTGACTTCCCATCCGGTCTCTACTAGGGCATGATTTTAACTGGGACTCTTCTAGTTTGTTCCAATAATTCCTTTTTTCTACTTCTATTATCCAGAAGTAGATTACCCTATTGTCATCAAACAGTATTAACATGAGTCAGTTTTACAGGACAGCATATGAAAACTGAGACCCAGAAAAAGGAAGAGACTTATGTAGGGTTGCAGAAGTAGAGGGAAGAGGTAGATGCTCTTACCATAGCGACTGACTGTTGGGCACTGCGAAAGAAGGCATCTGACTGTAAAGCCTCAGATGCTGCTTTCAGATTTGGGAAGTTACTCAAACTCTTTAAGTTCCTCAATAGGAAACGCTAAAAAAACAAATGAGATGATCTAACCACTTAGCATGGACATTATGAGGGTGTATATTTGGCTCTAAATAACAGAAGACCCACGTAGAAGATTCACTAAAGTACATACGTGATGAATTTGCTATCTCCAGAGAACAGGAGGTTCTAAGGCTATTGAGTGGATTCAGTTTTGTTCTGTGATAGTGGATAACTATATAGCAGAGACTGGCCTTGAATTCATGTTCTTCCTGCCTTAGGCTCTTAAGTATTGGGGTAACAGGAAAGAGACTGTCTACCCAAGAAGGAAAGCCTTGACTGTCTCATTGAGGTGTATTGGCCACTACAAGACCTAAACCAAACCCTGAACAGAAGAATCCACACACATGATTGAATTAGACCGAGGCAACAAGTACCCCTCACACTGGAATAGACAGAGACGCTGAGCCAACAGGGGCATTGGGGCTCTGCCACAGGGAGGGAACATGGGCTGACTGCTCAGTGAGAAAAGAGCAAAGTCAACCATGGCTCCTGGGTGTACAGAAGATGCAGGAAAAATTATAAATGAAATGAAATAATAAATAAGTCCATCATAGCACATAGCATCTCTTCTTTGTGCTTAAAAAAAAAAAAAAAAAAAAGCAGCTCTTTCCCTGGTTAAGGCCACTGTCCTCACAGAGACTGAGTATCTGGGAGAGTAACTCCATATCTCAAAAATCATTTTTTCATTCCAGTACAGAGGAAATTTTTGTGAAAGGGAAGGGAGCTGCGGGTCTGGGAGAATAAATTAATAAAGAAAGAAGAGATGGAGCAAGATGGTCACCAGCGTCATGGATATCATGGTTCTGCCTGCGTCTGTTCCCCGCTAGGCTTTAAAGAATGGATTTTACTTTCATTTGTCTTCCTGAAGCCCAAATTCCCACTTGCACCAAAAGACTTCTAAGCAGACAGCCAGCGGAAAACAAGTCTGAGCCTTGGCTACTGAGCCCCTTGTGACTCTAGGCTGCAGGCAGAGGACTTGTCTAACTGGTTTAGTCTGCCCTGACTTAGGCAGCCCCTCATGAATGGATCAGGACAGACATGGCCTCTCCATTACCCACCAGGTTCCTGCTCTGACTTCCCTCCAAGATGGACTATGAACTATTACCTAAATAAACCTTTTCCTCCCCAACTTGCTTAGTGTTTATCACAGCAACAAGAGGAAAATTAAGGCATATCCCAAATGCAAGTCCTGATACTTAACATTTCAGTGTGATTTAATCTCACATTGTTCCCGTATATTATCACTATAGCTAGACCATATATTTACACCATAGCTTGTGTTTAGTAGCTAAAACCTTCTCAATTTGTGTATGCTCTATGATACCCACACAGCAGTACACATTTCAGAATGTGTCTTTATGACTGAGCCAATCACGGCTGTGTCTAGCCTGGTAACCTAGTGCCTTATGAGACCTCTCTATAGCTGACCAAAGGACCCTCGAGAGTCATGAAAGTAAGAGGCATCTTCCCGAACACCAGGCTTGAGCAGCCACAAGCATCCCTGAGCTCCAACTCAACGTGGAGCAGAAGAGATTATCCCAGGTGACCTTCTGTCCCTGTGGTCCCTGTGTGGGGTTCTTGTGTCTTCTCTCCCACTGTGTCCTTGACTGTCTTCTCATGTCCTTGTCTTCCTATAGAAGACAAAATCAGTCAGTGTTCCCCTCTTTATCGCATGAGTATCAAGAAGGGACATCATCCTGCATATTGGAACATCTGGAATTATACAGAGTAATGCCAAGACTTTACCACCCATTGTCCCCATTGAGCTTAGGATTTCAGAAACCCAAATAAGCTTACCAGACCCAGTGTGAAATAAGATTGCAGATGCCTCTGAAAGAATGCTGGCATCTTCATCGTCTAGAAAACCTGAATCAGATAAGGCTTATACAGTTACAAGGGTAGGACCTTCTTCCTACAACAGAGTTCCCAAAGGCAGAGATAGAAAAGGCAGCTTGGGGAAGTGATGCCCAGTGGCTATCGCTTCCTGAGTTCTTAGAACAGGTCATCTGGACTCTTTTGGAAATACAAACAAGGACTCCCACACTTAGGGCTGTGTGGCCCAAGCAGGACCATTTCACTTGTGTGAGATATCATTCCTTCATCTCCATCACCCAGGAAGACTGTGAGTCGAGTATCCAGAGAGACAACTCTTGTGACGTCCCTGGCCCCGGACTCCACACGCAATACATGCTAAGGAAATAGAGTTCTGAACATAGCTGTCACCATCCCATCATCCCCTGCCCAGTGTGCCCAATATACCAGGGCTGTCACTGAGTTGAGCTAGCTGTTCCAGCAGGATAAGAGCCGGGTTTGCTTGGGCAGAGGCTCTGAGATTCTGAGGCAGTGCCAGGTCTCACCATTCCTGAGCTCAGCACCACTGACTTTTCAGACTGAGTACTCGTTAGTTCTACAGGCTGTCCTGGGTGTTTGGGAATATTTGGCAATATTTCTGGTTTCTATTCATAAGACAGCAGTAGCCTCCTCCCTAGTTGTGGCAATTAAAAATACCTCCAGGTGTTGCCAAGTACCCTCTGGGAAGCAAGATCAGGCCCAGTTGAGAAACCCCTGTATAATGAAATGTTCATAATGGATTTCTTAGCATCCAAGAATCCACTCAGAACTTCTGGTTAGAATCCAACTGCCCTGTTTCTGAAGAACACATTACACATTTCATAAGCATTGTCGGGTAGGGGGTGCTGGGAATATTATTGAACATTTGTATTTATTTATATGAGCACTTCACTCTATGATCATATGTCCTGGCTACTGGTTTCTGTTCAATAAAATGGTGGTGGGCAAGCAGGCAGGATGGGCTATGCCTTGGACACAGGCCAGATGTTTACAGCCCCCACCCCCACCCCCTGGCCTGGATCAACACCCTCACAAAGGCACACACACACACACACACACACACACACACACCACTACTCTTTTCAAAGCTATTTATGACTCTCTAGAGCAACAGAGCCAAAGCACTGTCCCCTTCATCTGCAGGGGCCCTTTCAAAAGAAAACAAAAATAAATAAGCAGAAGAATGGCTGATGCCTAGGCTATTCAAGTTACCTTCTGATGACCTGTGCGACCCAGGCTACTGAGTGTTAAGCCCCTATATCAACTATCCCTGTCATGTGAAAGAGATTGGGAGGGTCATGGAGAGAACCCTGGCCAGGCATGTGATTACTCACTGCTGGCTTTTTGGGAGAGACCCTTCTAAAAGCCCCCCCACCCCCAGATCTCTTCCTGGTGTCTCAAAACCAACAACAACAAAGTAGTATGTGATCTTCCCAGGTTTGGGGTATATTGTGTGGATGTTGAGAAAGACAACCTCAACACCAACCACATGAAACTACCCAAAACATCCACCAAAAGTAGATGAGGCAGGGAAGTTTGGAACCTGGGGCCTAGGGGGATGTAGAATTTGTTACGCATCTCATAAGACAGTCCTATAAATGTCACCTCCTTACCTGTCACCACAAGTTGAGTTTCCACTATCTCAGGTTCAGAAGCCAGGCCCACGGAGACAGAAGCCAGGTGTGTCCATTCTAAAGCTCAGGCTCTTTGCACACCAGGGTTCTCCACCCAGTTGCACAGTTAAATCACCTGAGAAGCTAAAGGAAAACCTGGTGCCACCAATTGAATAGAAATCCTGGTAGTGATGCCTCTTCCTACACACAGGCAGCCCCTCCAGCTCCTAATGTCAGCAGCTCCAGGGAGACACCCTGCTATCAGGAGCAGCTGTTACCAGAGGCAGACAGGAAGCCTTGAGAATCACCAGCTACCATAGGAAACCTGCCCCTCAGCTCCATGGCACCTGTGAGAGTGACCCTAGCAAAGACTCTTAGTAATGGGGGACACAGAATCTGAACTGGTCATCTTTTGTAACCAACCCAGCCACAAAAACTGTCCACCTACAGATTTCCTGCCTGCAATGTTCTGGGACTGGAGCCTAGCAAAATTGTCATCGAAGAGACCAGAGAGACTTCACCTAGCAACTGATGGGAGCAGAGTCCCACAGCCACACATTAGGCATCCCTTTGGAGGGATGGGGAGGAAGGATCGAAGAAACCAGAGGGGTCAGGGACACACCGTTAGAACACAGCCCAGGGTCAACACCTCTGTCTCCTGTGGGAGATACGTGTCGGCCAGGAGCTCCGTCATTAAACTACCTCATGCTTTTACATCAAGATGGTCATCTGTTCGTGATTCTTGGGTGCACGCTGAACGGGATTTGAGTGGGGGTTTCCCCACTAGTTTCTTTCATTCGGAGGTCCCACCGAGATCTGCCTGACACCGAGGAACCCTGAAAGACCCCTTGGAGGTACATTTGTTTGTGTGTGTCTTACATGTTGTCTGTTGTCTAAGTGTGACACCACTGAATTTGTGTCTTGGTTTGTGAATTTGTGTCTTGATTTGTGAATTTGTGTCTTGGTTTTAGGATTCCAAGATTGTGGGTTCGAGTCCAACCTTGTGCCTTCGTTTTACATCTGGCAGAGTGAGGAACGAGTGTGCTTAGATACTGGTGTCTTTTATTCTCTGTTGCTGTCTTATTTTTGCGTTGCTGCCTTGTTTTTGCTTGTGGTTTTTGTCATGGGACAGACTGTGTGTGTGGTGCCGACTGTGCACTTGGACTGACGTTAGGACAGAATTTGTCAGTGATAGTTAAGAAAAACAACTCAGCGTGCGTCCCTGGCCGCATGCAGCAACAGGGCCGGACTGAGAACTTCCGGCTGGCCAGGCTCCACGTGGGAAACTGTGGCCCAGGGAGGAACACCGATATGGAGGTTTCCCCAGGTTGCCTGCTCCACCACCACCATCACGCATTTCACTGCCTGCGGGATGGGCAAGAAAAGAAAGAGGGGCGAGGCCCGCAGAGGCCCCGTGCCGGCCCCTCCTGGCTTCCTAGGGCCTACTAGAGTCGCTGCCTCTGCCGCCTTTCCCCCCCAACCCCAGTTGGCCTGGTGCAGCCAGCTGTGAGAGCTGCCTTTCCTTCCCTGCCCCACATGTTTTCTCTTCTAGGGCAGCCCCGCCCTAAGCTGCTAACCATGGAGGGAGACATCCATCCACTTAAAACTTCTGTCCCAGGTAAGGAGCACCTACGAGTCTAATCACCAGGCTCTGACAAATGGGTATAGAGGTCTAGTAAAAGGTGAGCTTAGACTGTAAGGAAGGGCAAAGCTTCAGCAGACTCAGGAGAGATAGATGACAGTGAAAATAGAGATAAAAGAGATTAGAGAGGTCCGAGATGAAAGAGATACCCCAAATGAGAAATATTTAAAGTAGAACCAGTAAGTAAGAGGCAGAGAAGGCATATGACGAGAGGAGAGGGAGAGAGAGAGAGAGAGAGAGAGAGAGAGAGAGAGAGAGAGAGAGAGAGAGAGAGAGAGAGAGAGGCGAGAGGCAGAAAAAAAGAGAAAACAGGAGGGATCATAGACAAAGAAATTTGACTAGAAACTTGGCTACAGTGGTAGGAGAGAAAGAAAAGACAGGATCTAGACAGGAAACCAGGGCAACAGAAGACCGAGCCTCAGCTAAAAAGGCTCAGCTGTGTCAGACTCAAGTTATCTATTTGAGATACACCCTTCGAGGTGGAAAACAGTGGCTAAAAGAAGCCAGAAAAAAACTATAATTACACCAAGGCAAGTAAGAAAATTCTTGGGTACCGCTGGCTTCTACAGACTCTAGATACCTGGGTTGGCGACCTTAGCTGCCCGTTGTACCCCTAACCAAGGAAAGGGAAGTGTTTGTGTGGACCCCAGATCACCAGAAAGCCTTTAGAGAAATAAAAAAGGCCCTACTGATGGCCAGCCTTTGTCTGACCTAACCAAGCCTTTCACTCTTTATGTGGAAGAGAGATCAGGGGTCTCCAGAGGAATCCTTACTCAGACTTTAGGACTTTGAAAAAGGCCAGTGGCTTACCTATTCAAGAAGTTAGACCCTGTTGCCAGCGGGTGGTTTCTTGTCTGAAAGCTATTGCTGCCATAGCTCTGCTTGTCAAGGATGCTAATAAGCTTACTCTGGGACAGCAAATAACTGTAGTGGCACCCCACACTCTTGAAAGCATTATCTGAAAGCCCCCTGACTGATGGATGACGACCAACACTCCTGTGACACATTATCAGAGCTTTTTGTTGACTAAACGAGTGACCTTCACTCCACCTGCTGTCCTCAATCTCACTACACTACTGCCTGAGACTTCACCTACTCATCACTGTGCTGACATTCTGGCAGAAAAAACTGGTACTCGAAATGATCTGAAGGATCAGATCAGCCTTGGCCTGAGAGTTCGAGCTGGTACACCAATGGCAGTAGCCTCGCGGTTGAAGGTAAGCAGAAGGTGGAGACAGCAGTACGGTGGTAGACAGAAAGCAAGTGATCTAGGCCAGCAGCCTCCCTGAAGGGACGTTGGCCCAAAAAGCTGAACTTGTGACTTTGATACAAAGAGGGCTGTTGACATATGCAGAGAAGGACCTAAGATGCTGTGGCTATAGGAAATCTGATGGCAAATCTAACCACTAAACAGGCAGCACAAAGAGCAATGATCCTGGCAGTCAAGGAGCCTAAAGATTATTATGATGTCAGAGAGACCAGCTTTAGATACACCCCTGAACACTATCAAGTTATGGACATTATTTGACCCACCTGGGGGTCAAGAAATTAAATGTGTGGTTAGGTCCTTTGACTACTATGTTACAGGACTCTCTGACTTGGCAGAAGAGATAGTCAAAAGCTGCAAGGCCTGTGCTATGACAAGGTAGAATTTACAGAAATTAAGCCAGCTAGATATGGCAACAAGTACTTATTAGTGTTTATAGACACCTTTTCAAGGTGGATAGAAGCTTTTCCTACCAGAACTGAGACAGCCAATGTGATAGCCAAGAAGATCCTAAAAGAAATCTTCCCAAGGTAATGGGCCTGCCTTTGTTGCCCCGGTAAATCAGGGACTGGCCAAGATATTGGGGATTGATTAGAAGTTACATTGTGCATACAGGCTCCAAAGCTCAGGACAGGTAGAAAAGATGAATAGAATTCTAAAAGAGACTGGTGCAGACTTGGTGCTCCTTCCCCATGCCCATCACTGTCTTAAATGATGTGTCTAAATCTACATGTTATTGTAATAATAATCTGTAAGCTAAGTTAGAAGGCTTGCAGGTGGTGCAGAAAGAAGGCTGGTCACAATTGGCTACAGTGAATGAGCCGGGTACCCCAAAAGACATCTCACCAATTCCAGCCAGAGAGCTGATCTACGTACACCTACATCATGCCCAGACCCTCAAGCCTCACTAGAAATGTCCTTGCCTAGTTTGTTTACTATCCCTTCTTATTCAGTTTTTGTTCTTATAGAAAAAGAGTATGATTTCTATTCTCCACATACTTCTGAAATTATAAGATTAGAATTACTTAGTAGAAGAAGAGGGGAATGAAAGGAAATAAAACTTGAGACCTGCGATTCATGTAATGTATGTCAAATAGCCCAAAGAGTTGTTTGTGAGCTTTAAAACCTGGGGCTGAGAAAATAGCAGAACAGGCCAGGAAAGGCCATTGTTAAGACATTCCTGAGGCTGCTTAGCAATAAAGATAAAGAGAATGACATGCAGGACTGGCCCGGCACCTCCCTATCTCCCGCCCTTCTGACCTAAGTTAAATGTTAACAGGCTGCTGATGTTTAAATGAACCAATCATGTGAAACCGCGCCAATTCCTCCCCAGCCCCACCCCTTTTCTTTAAAAACCCCTAGCTTCCAAGCCTCTTGGTCGACACCTCTGTCTCCTGCGGGAGATATGTGTCGGCCCGGAGCTCCATCATTAAACTGCCTCATGCTTTTACATTAAAAAAAAAAAAAAAAAAAAAAAAAAAAAAAAAAAAAAAAAGAACACAGCCCAGAATCAACTAACCAGAATTCACAGAGACTTACAGAGATCAGGGAGCCATTAGGGCTCTGATCCTGGGTCATCTGCATATATGTTATAGCTGAGTAGCTTGGTGTTCTTGTGGGATTCCTAACAATGGGCGTGAGGGCTGTCCCTGACTTTTTCACCTACTTGTAGGACCCTTTTCCTCCTGCTGGATTGCCTCGTGCAGCCTTGATGTGATGTTATATGCCTGGTCTTATGGTAACTTGTTAGGAAGTGGAGAAGGGGTTGGATCTAGGGGAGGGAGGAGTTAGGGGGAGAGACCAGGAGAGAGAAAGAAGGGGAAACTGCAGTCAGATGGAATATATGAGAGAATACATCATGATAATAATGAGGAGGATGGAGGAGAAGGAGGGGAGGAGATGATGAAGCCTATCCCTCACTATCCTTCTCAGAGTTGCAGAGACATAGAACAGGGTGAGGCTGTATAGACATCCAGTCTGCCAAGGTCCCACCAAGTTTTCAGGACTATCATAGAACAAAAATACGGAACATTTAGAGAAAGCACATTATAATAGTACCTTGCTGACTTGCATACGTGGTGCACAGTAACAACAAACCAAAACCTTGTATTCCCTATTGAAATTTCTTACTCCTCAACCTAACTAATATTCATTAGGGGCCTGGTAAGCTCGAGAAATGGTACCTAATTTGAAAAAAAAACAACAAAAAAAAACTCATTGCTCACCCTGGGTTGGGTCCTTTTGTGCTGAAGCCTGATACCCCATCCAGATGAAAGTCACCAGCTCAGAGCTCTGAAAAGCCATCCCTCCATGAGACACAATGGCTTTATTGCGTTCTGGCTCATTAGGTAACTTGACCACCTGGGAACAGATCTGCAAAGAAACCGAGGAAGTCCATCCAAGATCAACTCCCCAGTGGCTGCAGAGGGACCCAAATGCAGAACCTGAACATTCTTCCAGGCTGAGCAGAGCCCCCCTCCATCCTTGGCCAAGCCTGGCTCCAGCCACTGCCACCCACATTAGACTAGTTAAAGGGCAATGCATTCCACACACACCCTCACCCCCACCCACAGCCTCCCTCACCTCCTGGCGGAGCTGCCCCACTGTTTCAGAGGATAAAAAGCACTCTATTGTAACTTGCCACCGAAATGGAAACTGCTAGCTGCATGGGGAAGGGGATGGGGGTGGTGGTGATTGGGAACATTTTGTGCTCCAGGGCACAAAAGATTTAAAAGTGATTCTCCCGACTGGAGGTCTCATTTACACAGGGCACAAACAACAACATAATAAAATTTTCTCAAATGGATTGTGAAATGCAGAACAATGCTGAAGAGGCAAACCCTAGGGACCGGGAGAAAAGGGACAGAAGCAACAGTTTCCACCTGAGACAAGCTGAGGCTCCAAGTGCCAGAGGTGCTGGCTGGAGGGTGGATGGGAAGGAGCCTTCGCTCCTTCCCAGCTCCTGAGATGCCCCCTGCCCCCACCCGCCTCCACCGCCACCACCCCAGACAGTACCCTTTGCACATCAAGTAACTTCCACCCAGACCAAAACTAGCAAGGCTCTGTGCCTGAGAGCCATTATCAAGGGAAGGTCAGCCAAAGGCACAAAAGCCACTTGTACATGACTTTCTTCTGATCCTCTAGAATTCTGAAAGTCATCCCCCAGGAGAGTTCCCTCTAACTCCAGACTCAGTCTCCAGCAAACACTTCCCAACCAACGGCACTGAATGAATGGTACCCAAGGGTTAGCTGCCCTTACTGGAGTCGCCTCTATCTAATCTTGTTTTCTTTGTAGCACCTAGCAACGGTGGTCAATCAGCTACTCCTCCACTGATGCTAATCAATTAGTTACTGGAGGAGCTGCTCCTCACACTTGTTCCCACCTGCCTTTCTAGGATATTAAGTCAACTGAGAACAGGAGACAAATCTGACTTGATGACAGCTGTACCCCAAGAATCTAGCCACTGTTAGTATTTACTGAGGGCTAGGACAGCACAGGGAGGAATTAATAAACTGTCCAGACCAGTGCCACTTAATGAAACGCTAGCCAAAAAAAAAAAAAAAAAATCAAACGGTACTTAATCTTCTAAAGTCACATTTTAAAATTTAGGAAACAAAAAAAAAACAAAAAAACAAAAAAAAAAAACCAGCCAAGCATGTTAGAATGTCAGTTACTCCGGAGATGGAGACAAGAGCATCACTTGAATCTATGAGCTCAAGACTTGGTTGAAAAGAGAGAGAAATGGAGAAGGGAGAGAAGGGAAGAGAAGGGAAGAGAAGGGGAGGGGAGGGGAGGGGAGGGGAGGGGAAGAGAATTAATTGCAAATTATTTGTCACTTATCCTAATCCACCAACGTCCCTCTACTTATGCTAGGGCTATATATATTCCAAACACTCATGGACAGCTGACGATATTAGTAATTTGAAATTCACTGAGTGTTCCTAACGCTCTGGGCCTGCTAGCTAGCCCGGCTAGTACACTGTAGAGTTTCAGTTCCTTGCCCTGTGACCTTGTGGCTGCTAGAACCTGCACCTTAATGCCCCTGCCCAGTCCAAGTAGCAACATTCTGAGCAGAATTCCTTCTGAGAATGCACTGCTTGCATTAGTTTACTTACTGCTCTTCCATCCTAGGTATAAGTGGTGTCTTAGTCAGGGTTTCAATTCCTGCACAAACATCCCGACCAAGAAGCAAGTTGGGGAGGAAAGGGTTTATTTAGCTTGCACTTCCATACTGCTGTTCATCACCTAAGGAAGTCAGGACTGGAACTCAAGCAGGTCAGGAAGCAGAAGCTGATGCAGGGGCCATGGAGGGATGTTCTTTACTGGCTTGCTTCCCCTGGCTTGCTCAGCCTGCTCTCTTATAGAACCAAGACTACCAGCCCAGAGATGGCCACCCACAAGGGGCTTTTCCCCCTTGATCACTGATTGAGAAAATGCCTTACAGTTGGATCTCATGGAGGCATTTCCTCAACTGAAGCTCCTTTCTCTGTGATAACTCCAGCTGTGTCAAGTTGACACAAAGCTAGCCAGTACAATTGACCCCTTGTCAACTTGACACACAAACACATCACTAGTAAGCCTCAACCCTTACATTCTTATTCATCCCCAAGGTCTAAATAACTTTAAACGTCCCATAGTCTTTACATATTCTTAAAATTTCAATCTCTTTAAAATATCCATCTCTTTTAAAATCCAAAGTCTTTTTACAATTAAAAGTCTCTTAACTGTGGGATCCACTAAAATAGTTTCTTCCTTCAAGAGGGAAAATATCAGGGCACAGTCACAGTCAAAAGCAAAAATCAATCTCCAACCATCCAATGTCTGGGATCCAACTCACGATCTTCTGGGCTCCTCCAAGGGCTTGGGTCACTTCTCCAGCCCCGTCCTTTGTAGCACACAGCTTGTCTTCTAGGCTCCAGCTGCCTGTACTCCACTGCTGCTGCTCTTAGTGGTCATCTCATGGTACTGGCATCTCCAAAACACTGCATGACCCCTTCAGTCCTGGGCCTTCAATTGCAACTGAGGCTGCACCTTCACCAATGGCCTTTCATGACCTCTCACAGTGCCAAGCCTCAGCTGCTCTACATGACCCCTTCATGTCTTCAAAACCAGTACCACCTGGGTGACCCTTACACATTACCAAGTCCCGCTGCAGCAGGAGTACAACCTTGGCTATCTCTGGAACACAGCCTCTTTGTGCTTTCAGAAAACACTTCCCAGAAGATGTTACCTCAACGATGCTGGTCTCTTCTTAATCACCGCTAATTTCTTAGCTCCAGCTAACCAGCATCAATAGTCCCAGTAATGCAAAGGTTTTGCTTTAGTAGTTCTGGTATCTTGTTAATCACAGCTGATTCTTCAGCCCCAGCTAACCAGAACTACAGAATCTTCACAATCAAAACAGCAATGGCCCTGAAAAGAGTCTTTAATTTTCCCTCTGAAATTTCACAAGCCATACCTCCATCTTCTGCACTGTTCTCAACATTCTCTTCCAAGCTCCTACACAACATCTGACAGGGATCTTAACATCGAATGGGTCTTCAAGCCCAAAGTTCCAAAGTCCTTCACAGTCCTCCCCCAAACATGCTCAGGTTGTCACAGGAAAACCCCACTCCTGGTACCAATTTGTCTTAGTCAGGGTTTCTATTTCCTGCACAAACATCACGACCAAGAAGCAAGTTGGGGAGGAAAGGGTTTATTTAGCTTACACTTCCATACTGCTGTTCATCACCCAAGGAAGTCAGGACTGGAACTCAAGCAGGTCAGAAAGCAGGAGCTGATGCCGAAGCCATGGAGGGATGTTCTTTACTGGCGTGCCTCCCCTGGCTTGCTCAGCCTGCTCTCTTATAGAACCAAGACTACCAGCCCAGAGATGGTCTCACCCACAAGGGGGCCTTTCCCCTTTGATCACTAATTGAGAAAATGCCTTACAGTTGGATCTCATGGAGGCATTTCCTCAACTGAAGCTCCTTTCCCTGTGATAACTCCAGCTGTGTCAAGTTGACACAAAACTAGCCAGTACAAGTGGATTTTGTGTTTTGTTAGTTTGGTCTGGTTACATGCTTCCAGATGAGGGCATCATCTCTGGAACTGGAGTTACAGACTCTTCTGAGCCTCCATGTGGGTGCAGGGAACCAAACCCGTGTCATCTGCAAAAGCAACACATGCTCCTCTTAACTACTAAGCCATCTCATCAGCACCCCAAATTTCATGATCTTCTATTCTTCTTATTTTTTGAGACAACTTCTCACTATATAGCCCTTGCTTGCCTAGAACTTTCTGTGTAGGCCAAGCTGTCCCTGATTTCCAAGTGCTATGATTAAAGGTATATGCCACTATGCCCCACTGGCACAATATTTTAAAGGTGAGAAGTTGTAAATGGATCCATCATAAATCAGGGACACATTGCATCAGTCAATGTTCCACCACTGTGAAGAGATGCTATGACCAAGACAACTCTTACAAAAGAAAGCATTTATTCGGAACTTCCTTATAATTTCAGAGTTTTATCCATTATCTTGGTAGAGCATGATGGCACACAGGTAGACATGGTAGCTATGGAGTTCTACATCTAGATCTGAAAGCAGCAAAAAAGAGAGAAAGCTACTGAGTTTGGCTTGGACCCTTGAAACCTCAAAGCCTACCCTCAATGACACGCTTTCTCCAACAAGGCCACACCTACTCCAAGAAGACCATACCTCCTAAACCCTCTCGAGTAGTGCCTCTCCCTAATAACCAAACATTCAACTAGATGATCCTGTGGAGGTCAATCTCATTCAAACGACCACACAAATTATACCTGAAAATTAATTAGCTAGCCATCAGGATTCTATTCCTGTTCTTGTAGCACTAGGAATGCTGAGGAAGAATGCTTTAGACAGGAGGCAGCCTGGGCTACATAGTAAGACTTCACCTCCTCATCCCCGAACCCCAATGAAAGGACGAAATTTAAAAAGGTAAGAGTTACTTATTTCTGAGCACAGCAGCAGGATTTCCCATGAAATGTATGAGGATCGAGTTTCTGCTCCATCCCTTCAGTACAAATATGAGTTGATTAACAAACACTTGTAAGTCTTGGTTTCTGTATACTATAATGTGAATAGTAAATTATTCCTACATTAGAGGTCTGTTGTGGGAATTAAACAAAGATAATGTATGCTAAAAGGCCTGGCACAGTTCCCAATGATCATTATTATTGTTATTATTGGCAATTTAAAAAATAAGGACATGCAATTAACCAGGTATATATACTTGCATTATTCCAAAAGCCCAAACCCTAGCTCATTGCTTGAAAATTGCATTTCTCAGAGCCTTTAGAATACTGGGAAGACTTCAGGGGAGATTTGCAGGGGACTGGAAGGCAGACAGCTGAGCCTCATTGTGCTCTCCCGTTTAATGGGGCAGTCAGCACCTATGGCTGAAACTTCCAAGTGGGGAAGAACAAAAGAATTTCTTTTCTCAAAAGAAGTGTGAAAACATTAATTAGTTTGCTTAAAATCTTTTTGACCAGATTATTTTAATGCCTATATCAACGTCTGTAATAGTTTTGTCACAAAAGAAACATAACTAAAGGAGACAATGAATAATTTGTCACAATAGCTGACAATATCCAGATCAGAGAGACTATATTGGATTCTTCCCTTCTATGTACCCTGGAGTCTGGGATGACACTGGATTTTGCTGACCTGCTGCACTCTTAGGCCTTCAGCCTCATCATCTATACTGTAACATGTATTTAACTGAATAACATAAGCAATAGTGCTTGATCTAAAGTAGGTAATTAATGAATACTTTCTTGGGGAAACACAGTCTAACGTCTATGTCATATTAGTGATGTCATAGTGGTCTCATTTTAAAAGTCTTTTTTAAAATTAAAGCTAAAGATGTGCCCTAATTCTGCCTTGACTTGACAATATAGAGTGAATCGTTCAATTTTATCAAATGTAGACTCGGGATGCTGGGGTGAGAGCCTACTAGCTCAGACAGGCAGAGAATGCATCCAGCTGACCTCATCCAATGTCCCAGAGGGAAAATGCCTGCTCTCCTTCTCCACACTGTCTTAAAACCACTTCCAACTCAGATGTCCCTACTTTCTACTTCCTGTGTCTCTCTCTAGCCATCCTCCTGACTTCCTCTCACTCTCTATGATTTTTTTTCCTATGTTCACTCCCTTCACCTGGTTGCTTCATTCGCCTCTTGGCCTATGGTTGACTTTTAAAATAAACAGAAAGCTCTTGGATTAAAGGTGCTTGCTAGAGCTGAGCCACACCACGACTAGAGACAGGTTTTTCCAGTATCTAGTCTCTGGGTTCACAGTATGACCAGATATCCTGAAACAGAGTGATCAACCTCTCAAATATATAAGGGTAACCTCTACTTCCCTCCCTACAACAACCAAGTTCCTTCAAAAAGAAAAGAATCATCGCACTTGGAGATCCCAAGTTTGGCCTTGTAAACTATGGTTATTAACCTCCCAATGACCTTACTGCCTTCTCTCTCTCTCTCTCTCTCTCTCTCTCTCTCTCTCTCTCTCTCTCTCTCTCTCTCTCTCTCTCTCTCTCTCAAGATCTTCTTTTTATTTTATTTTATGTATATGAGTACACTCTGTAGTTGTTGTCTTCAGACACACCAGAAGAGAGCATTAGATCCCATAGATCCCATTACAGATGGCTGAGAGCCACCATGTGGTTGCTGGAAATTGAACTCAGGACTTCTGGGAAGAGCAGTCAGTGCTCTTAACCACTGAGCCATCTCTCCAGCCCCCTTACTGCCTTCTCTAGCCTGTAATACTCAAGACCTCTCTGCCAGCACCACTAACAAGGGCTCTTGTGCTTGAAGGAGACTGTTGTTAGTTTGTTCTTCACAGTTGAAAACCAGTTCTGGGCCTTTGAAGTGTCAGATACTGGGGTCCCAGCGAAGGTTCCATGGAGGTGAGCAGAGGCGGCTAAGGATGATAAATCAAATGCAGCTTCAATTTTAATTTAAGAGCAAATGAGCCCCTGGTCAGCCAACTCCAGAAGTGGGGTGGGGGCGGGAGTGTCACATAAATGGTGACAGGATGTTGAAGAGGAACCGTCCCTGCCGTTGCTTGTTCTCTCTGATTAAACCAGACAGATGAAACTACTGATCTAGAGAGTTGTAATGACTAAGGCATTCAGGACGGATTAGAATACAACGCCTTCCCCAGATGCACTTGAGTGCCTGATTCTCCGCTCCCTTATCTTTGTAGCCTCCTCTGCAGAGCTGAGGTAGGAAGGACCTGACACTGCTGGACCCGCACCGTGGCTTGCTGCTAGCCACAGGTGCCCACTGGTCACTCAAAACCTGGCTATTTCAAGTCAGGATTGTTATAAGCGTCAGATAAAACATAGGATTTCAAAGATTTCTCACAAAAAAAAAATCTCTTTTAATAATCTTTTATAATAGGGTGGAGGTAGGATGTGGCTCAATGGTAGAGTATTTCCCCAGAATACAGGGTTGGGGGGGCGAGCTGGCTTTGATCCTCAGCATCACAAAAAGAAAAATATTGACTAATAATCTTATCTTGACAGGATATTTGAAATATATTAAATTTAACTAAACACACACTAAAAGTAATTTCGCTAATTTTATTGTTATTATTATTATTATTATTATTATTATTATGTTAGTTTTATGTGTATGGTTATTTTGCCTGCATGTATATGTGTGCTATGTGCAGAGGCCAGAAAAAAGCCCTGGAACTGGAGTCACAGACAGTTGTGAGCCAAAGTGTAGGTGCGGGGAATTGAACCTAGATCCTCTGGAAAAGCAGCCAGTGCTCTTAACCACCGATTCATCTCTTCAGCCCTAGACCTACTTCTTTTGTAATTTCTATGCTGGGAAGGCAGAGATGGGCAGATCTCTGGAGCTTGCAGGCCAGTCAGACTAGCCAAATTAATGAGCTCCAAGTTCAGTGAAAGACTCTGTATCAAAATTAAGGGGGGGAATGCAAGCAATAAATAAATAAATAAATAAATAAATAAATAAATAAATAAATAAAAATAAATAAATAAATAAATAAATATCATGAAAGTATGGACTTTTTGAAAATAAAAAGGGAGGTGAGAGAGGATGATGGGAAGGTGAAACCGACCAAAACCGTGATATACGTATACAAAACAGTCGCAAAGAAATATGTTTTTTAAAAACAAGACAGTGGCAGAGCAAGCCCGAGACAACCCCGAGCCCAGTGTCATATGGCAAGAGCGGGGCACTGCACACCCTTTTTTTTTCCTTAATTTTATTTTATTATTTAAGTGCATTTTACATATCAAACATATTAATAATATTGAGTATTTTGAGAATCAAATAATACATAAAAAATTTGTTCTTTATATTCATATCTTTCATACCCTAAAATATCATTAATGAATATTTAATACTATCTATAACTGGAGATCCTACATCTAATGTTGAATACTAACTTGTTTTAAAACATACAAAATATTCTTTGGGAATTAAGCATAGTAAAAAAGCATAAAATATTAAAGATGAATCATTAAGAAATATATTCAAAAGCCCTTATATGATATCACCTGACACAGTGAGAGAGTATTTAAATAGCATTATATATCTGTGTACATTGTCTAACTATTACGCTTACTTTAAAAAGATTATCAGTGTTTCTAGGAGAGAAATTATTTTATCAGTAAGTACATTTTAAAATTTTCAAAATAGCTGGAGCTGTTCCACAGCCCTCTGTGCACCTTCACTGCCAGGGGAGAGCTTGCCTCCAGGGAGTGGAGTCCTCCAGTCTCCCTGAGACCCTGGGACTCAGGTGAGATTGCCATTCTTTAAGGGATTTTTGTGTTTCCTCTTTAAGGACTTCTACCTGTTTAACTGTGTTCTCCTGTATTTCTTTAAGGGAGTTATTTATGTCCTTCTTAAAATCCTCTACCAGCATCAGGAGATATAATTTTAAATCCGAATCTTGCTTTTCCAGTGTGTTGGGGGGTATCCAGGACTTGCTGTGGTAGGAGTACTGGGTTCTGATGATGCCAAGAAACCTTGTTTTCTGTTGCTTATGTTCTTATACTTGCCTCCCACCATCTGGTTATCTCTAGTGCTACCTGCCCTCGCTATATCTGACTGGAGCCTGTCCTTCCTGTGATCCTGTGTCAGAACTCCTGGGAATCAAGCTGCCTCTGGGACCCTGAGATCCTGGTGTGACCAAGCTCCTGGGATCCTGGGATCCTGTGGTCTTGGGTGTGTTAGAGCACCTGGGAGTGGTGCTTCTTCTGGGTGTTGTGCGACTGGCTGCAGGGTTAGTGCCCAAGGTCTGCTTGGGGCACCTCTGATCCTATGATCCTGGAAGTGTTAGAGTGCCTGGAAGTGGAGCTTCCTCTGGGTGTTTTGGGACTGGCTGTGGAGTTCACTCCCAAGGTCTGCTCAGGGCTCCAGCTTAGACTGGAAGAAATCCATGCCACGGGTCGGGTGGAGTTGCTGGGTGCCTGGGTCCCACTGGTCTCCGGTACTGCACTCCTGAGACAACTCTACACCCAGAGGCCCCAGGTGGCGCTAAGAAGAGCAAGTGAGTACAGGAGAGATGGGAGAGGAGGAGAAACAGAAGGATGTGGGCACAGTGAGGAGAGGGGGAACTGGAGACTTGAGGGTAGTGAGGAACAGCCTGATGTGGGTAGCCCGGGATACCACCTAAAGCCATGGTGAGGTCCTGCCCAGTGCTGCCCCCAAGGTTCATATGTGGTCCATAACCCTGCAGCAGCAGGGTTCTGTGATCCAAAAAATGTCAGGCAGATGCCCCTGTTCTGAGCTGCTGCCTGGAGCCATTTGATATTTGAGGGTTGTGCAGAGCTGGCCTCACTCCTTGGAAGAGAAGGAGAGCTGGCCCGTCCCTCACTCAGGAAACAAAGTAGAGCTGATCCTGGTTGCAGGGTGAGCCGGCCAGAGGGCATGAGCACGGGAGGGCTGGCTCCACCACTTGATTCCCTCACCAACTGTGACAGAGGGGAGAGTTGGTCCCAAGGTCATGAGAATGGGAGAGCTGGTTTTGCTTCTTGCCAGTTACAGCATTGGATAAGCCAGGGCAGTCCTGGAGAGCTCACCCTGGAGGTCTGGGTGTCAGAGAGTTGGCATGCTGTCCAGCTCAGTTACCACCCAGGCCCAGATCCGGGGTTTGAATTGGCCCAACATCTACCTCATCTATGAACTGCTGGAGTGCACGAAGGCACTGGTCCTGCAGATCCCAAGCACAGGATCAACAGGCTATCAGGGAGGAGTCCCAGTGAGGATCCAGTATTGATGGTGTGGAAGAAGCCAGAGGCCTGGAACCAGACCAATGACTCACTGCAATGAACATTCGCAAGTAAAGGGGTGTGGACAAATGGTACACTGTATGACACACAGTGATGCATTACAGCTTCCACACTGAGACTTCTTTTTTATCTCTTGGTGGAGAGGTCCCAAGGGTACATGGTGGATATGAGTAGGATTGGGGTGCATGATGTAAAATTCAAAAAAGAACAATTAAAGGGGGTTTGTTTGTTTGTTTGTTTGTTTGTTTAAGAAAAAC
This sequence comes from Mus musculus, assembly GCF_000001635.26. Lineage (NCBI taxonomy): Eukaryota > Metazoa > Chordata > Mammalia > Rodentia > Muridae > Mus > Mus musculus. The sequence goes on along the minus strand of NC_000080.6, from coordinate 47,776,223 downwards.
GACATGGAAAAATAAAAGGAGATGACTAACATCAGCGTCTGGCCTCCACATTCACACTAGCATGTACACACACACCACACACACATATACACACATACTCAAACACACACACTCATGCATACATACATACACACTCACACACATACACACACTCACACATTTACACACACTTACACACACACACACACACACATACACACACTCACACACACCATACATACACTCATACATACAAGCACTCACACACACACACACATATACACACATACTGAAACACACACACTCACACACGCATACATACATACATACAAACTCACACACCCACCACACACTCACACACATACACACACTCACACTTACACACACTTATGCACACACTCACATACACCACACACACACACACATCACACACACATACACACATACTATTCTTGACACTGTCAAAGCCTGAGGTGGGAGCCAGAAATTGAACCTCTAAGTTTTGCATCAGTGGTTCCAAGTGTGGTTGACTGTAGCAGCTCTTTAGTCAAGCACTGTTGAGCATGCAGCCTGCCAAGGCATGGATGTTTCTTGGCCTATGGTAGGGTTTCACGCCTATGAATTCACTTTAAGTTGAAAATATCCTGCCGTTCCATACACCTAGCCTGCTGACTCTCTTAACTTCTGTGTCTCCCTTGTAATGCAGTGCCTGACCCAGAACTGCTCCTCACTGCCTTTTGCCCAGTGCTGTTAGAGACCATGCCACCATCTACCACCAGCCTGAGAGACTATCAGATTGTGTATGGCTTCTGTACCTTTAGAAATTCAAATGCCCCACGTCAAGCTGTCATAAGTTGCAAGTCATCTTGCTGATAAACGATACGTATCCGAATGTGAGTCACACACTAAATATTAGTGCTGTTTATTTTTACATCACAAAAGAAAGAACTCATGGTGTTATCCTTCTCCCTTCTAATAGATCATCTTTAGCCTGCGAAGGACTCTCACTGAACAACAAATTACACTTGCAGGATGTTCCCAGCCTCCCCGCTCTGCACTCAGAAAAATCTTATTTATTGTCAGGACTCAGCTCGGGACTCTTCTTTGGGCAGCTCTTCCAGACAGCACCTCCCCCAGGTGGAGCTGAAGGTTGAGACCCTCTCTGAGCACTGAGCACGCTGCACAAATGTGACTGCCGTCCACTTATCATGAATTACAAATGTTCGTTTAACCTGCCAGCTCCCGAATCCTGGAGATGGCTGTGTTGATGTGTTTCACCTGCGCTTTTCAGGCAGCTCCTGGAGTACGGTATGTATGGATATTTTTTTAATGTTTGGGGGGGGGGGGGAAGAGCAACCTCATGTATGCAGTTAATCAACACTTTAAGGGAGCCATTGCCTTCTCTGTGGAAGCAGATTCATCCTGCGGCCTCAAGAGAAAATAGCCCACGCAGAAGAATGCGATGCAAAAAGCCATGGCAAGCTTTGCCTTTGGGCTTACGAGATCACAGCTAATTTATAGCTGAGCTGGAGCTGGAAGCCGATGAACAGCCTAAGCAACCCACAGCCTAAAGAGTGGGGCTGGGGTGGTTCTTTTTAACTGACCGGTTTAAGTATTTAATTGTCTTACAGGCAGGACCCTTCAGCCAAGTGACAATGGATGGTCTTGGGACCTTGGTGAGTTATTGTGAGGCCCGGCAAAGGAGGATGGAGACGGATCGGTTCAGGAGCATCACAGTCTACTATCTCTGGTTAGGTCTAGTGAAGAATTACCTGATGGAGGCCCGGGAGAGGGATGGTTCAGTGGTTACCAGCACGGGCTACTCTTCCAGGGGACCTGGGTTCAATTTCCAGTGTTAGGACCTAGGTAAAATATTAAGGCCTAGATGGAATGTTAAGGCCTAGGTAAAATGTTAAGACCTAGTTAATAGCTGGGCAGGGGTGGCACACACCTTTAATCCCAGTACTTGGGAGGCAGAGACAGGCAGATTTCTGAGTTTGAGGCCAGCCTGGTCTACAGAGTGAGTTTCAGGATAGTCAGGGTTACACAGAGAAACCCTGTCAAAAACAAAAACAAAAAAATAAATAAATAAACAAACAAACAAAACCCCAAAAACAACCTAGTTAACAGTTACCTAGCTAGCCTGCCATTATAAGAAAGCTTTCTCTTATGTTTCTCTATTACTAGGAAAATTTTAAATGGCAAGATTAATTACATATTCTATTATGTTCTGTGCCCTTGGAAACCAGTCATGATAGAAGTCGGTAGAACTGTTTTGTATAGTTACCCACAGTAAGCTTGGACCCCAAACAACCCTGACAGCCCTTCCTGCACCTATGTATAAGCTTTTATGGTCTAAGCTGCCCCTGGGATAGACCCCAACATAAGAGAGACTTCTACACCTCTACGCCCATATATTTGGAATAAGACTTTCACTTTGAGTTGTGGTCAAGTAAAGTTTCCAAGACCTCCCTGGCAACTGACATCCTACTTGGCAGAAAGAGACATCTATGTGGGTGACTGACATCCTGGTTGGCAAGTTAGGACACAAATGCTAAACAAGTCCCATCCTGGGAGATAAGTTAAGACATGAATTAGACCAGAATTATCAACCAGTGGAAGCAGGATAAGCGTACAACAAAGACAAGTTCCTAAGGAAATCCCCCATCTCTAAATCCTGATTGGTTGAATAACATGTCACAGATATTTATGGATTTGGGGGTTTAAAACCCCTGTAGGTCATGGATCAGTTCCTGAATCTGGGCCATGGCCATGGTCAATCAGTCCTGGGGCAAATGTTCAATAAACTATGCCTGTCTGACTGGGATCAGTGTTCATGTGATTTTTGAGGCGATTCCTGGACCCCAACACCCAGTACCCACATGGCAGCTCAAAACAGTCTGTGACTCCAGTCCCTCACATAGACATACATGCAGGCGAACAGCAATGCACATAAAAATGAATATTTAAAAAACACACACCTGTAGGACACACCAGGAATTTTGTGGCTGTTAGCAGAACCTTTTGCTAGCACAGGTCTGACATGGTGGATGTTGTAAAGGTAACCTGTATTCTCCTGTAGTAATTGTCTCCAGAGCTTCTGTCTGCTAACCTAGGCCTAGTTCTGGAAGCCTCCAGCCTCCATACAATCTAATCTCTGCCTAGAATGTTTTGAGCCTCTGAGACTTATTACTGAATATGTTTGTGCTTTGCAGTTCTTTCTGAGCTCTGTTGGTTGGTTCAACTCAGCTGTTCTGGCTCAAATTGCTGAGTTAAACTGCCTTCTCTTACTGCCGACCGAATTGTTCCACTTGGCCTCAAACGAACCCCAGCATCCTGTTCTAATCTTCTGGCTCCTCTTTCTCTGGCTTGCTCTGTCTTTCCCTGTCTAGTTTGTTCTCTCTTTAACCTGTCTCTATAAAACCCTCCAGGTAAAACTGCCTCCCCCGCCCCGTGTCTGTACTGCTCTCTTTAGTAAGCTCTTTCCTCTCTGTTCCCCAGAGTGAGAGTTGGGGATATCCTAGTCTGTCAGATCTTTTCTCATCTGTCACTTTGTCTACCTCTTAATTAGACACTTTCAAACACGGGTGCTTCCTTTGACAAACTAACTTTACCTTCATTCTTTGGGATTAAAGCTTTGTTGTAAAGGCATGTCTGCATTCCAGCCTAGATCACAAAACCCTCGAAGGTCTTTGGATGTGATCTTTCCCCATATGTCTCCTATGTGTGAGTTATCACAGGCCACCCTGACCCACTAGGTGTGCCCTTCCATGTAGTAGGGTCCAGGACAATGAAATAAATGTCATGTGGCCTCCTTGTTGACACAGAAGCTTCCCCTGTGAGTGGGGACTTGAAATAAACTACATAATGCAGAATACATAATAGACTTATCTATCCTCTCAGAGCTACCTAAAAGCCAAACTGTCCTTGTGATTTATTAGAAGATGAAGTACAAGTTTGCATCGTTGTCTTGTTTTTTGTTGTTTGTTGTTATTGTTCCAAGTAATTGGTGAGTAGCAGTAACAGCAAAAAGGCTTGCTGTTGTTCCCTAAAAGGATGCCGTCAGATTTAGTTAATGAAAGTATACTATGCCCAGTTAAATTTGAATGTCACACAGGTAATGACACTTTATTGTACATATAGCAAGAATGCTGCACATACCCTCACCTGGCAGCCATATCACAACAAGAACAGGCTCTGTGTGGCTCCTGAGGGGAGAATATTCACGAAAGCCCAAGCCTGAGAAAGGAGATGTCTGAGTTCTAGACTACAGAGTCTCTGTCCTTGACCCTCTCCGGCCTCATTATTACTCCACAGAATACACAGGTTAACCCTTTGGGGACTGTCCTTGGATAGCATCATCTAGGCTAATAAACATCTTGTCAAAGGAGTTTTCCACAGTCAAAAAATAGAAGACCTAAAGTCTACATCTTACAACATTCTTGGCATTTTAATATGCTGACTACCCTGTGGTTTCCGAACAGTACCATACTCTGGAACGTCTCTCCAAGGACATTCTGGGAATGAGGGTGCCATGGAACACACTCAGGAAAATGCTTCTCGTGAGCTGATGTTGAAAGTATTTTAGAAATCTGGCATCACATGATTCTGGGTTTGCCTTCTTTCTCTGTCTAAAATCCCTTCATCCCTAAAGATCCTTCCAAATGTCCCCTGTTCTATGATACCTTCATACCCTCACATACCTACATAACCAAGCAAGGATGACATCCATCTGGTCCACTTCGGCACCCCAGCATTGAGCCCCAGGCAAGGGCCATGCATTAATTATGTCAGGAAATGTGCTTGCTAATGACTGACTGACTGGTCAGTTAACAAATTCCAATAATAGGTTTAGGCTTTATTTTCCCATGGTATTTTCATTGTCGTTGTGAGGTGATTGTTTCTTCAATATGGAGAATCTATGAGGACAGCAAAGAAATATTATTAATATTGCATGCCCAGGAAATACATCCTAATACATAATTTGTTCTTTGTAATCAATAATAAATTATACTGATTATATCTTACTCTATAAGGCATGCCCACGAATTATTTTATGTGTGCCTCATGACAATATCATGGAAGGTATCCTGGCCTCTGGATTGGCTCACACATCCTCTGTTACAGGAAGCTGACAACCATGTATGCCCAATGCCCAAGAAGCTCAGGTATTGCAGGCAACCTGGGCTGCACCTACAAAAAAGCACTTTATGGTCTTAGTAAGGTAGAAAAGATAGGGGCCACTTCTTGTCCCTTTGGAGGTGTCACTCTGGGAAGCATGAAAAGGGGGACGGGGGATTCTCTGCAATGAGACTGCAGCCTTTCTCCAGCTACTGGAGCACTTGAGGATTTGAAAGTCGTGACAACACATTTCCGTTGCATGTTCTTGATCCAGACCATTCCCCTGATGGCAATAGTTGTCCTGCTCAGTCAGTTTTGTGAAAGGAAGTAGCTCTGAGAGGGCTGCCCTGGGGATAGGACCTCCCGCTGTTTCAATTCCTGCACAGTTAATTTCTACATTACATCCCTTTCTGCTAACACACCTAGAGGGGGTTCCTTTCTTGTACCAGAGAGAGAAATAACTATGTAAACCCTCTCCAGAAGAGAAAACTGCATTGCAAAGGGATTAAATTAACTCCCTAAAGTCACAATATATAAAGTGACAGAGCCAAAATCTCACGCCAAAGCCTAGACACTTCTCAGCAAGATACCAGGGCAGAGCTGGTAATAGAACTCAGGAAGGAAGGTCTGACTTTATTTATTAACCAACTGCCACCAAAGGCTTCTGGTAAAATATAAAACTGGCCACAAGAAACATACCATCACCACAGGATGGAATACCACACCGAATTAAAAAGAACACCAAACAAAACAATAACAATCAAAGTGTATGATATAGATCTCTATGTACATTCAACCAAATTAAGTGAAGCAAGCCACTCAGAGAGACCAATCACCTTCTCTTTCCCACTTCTGGTGCTTAGAGGCTTTTCTGCATCTGTCTGGGGTTTGGTTGTTGCTGTTGGCTTATTAATTCTCCATCTTATGTTTGTATCATGAATATAATTTGTAATAAGCAAGAAAAAAAATCACCAAAATCAAATTGCACAGAACATTGTAGGGCTTCCTGGAAGCAAAGGCAGGAGACAAATGTGTATTTCCTAGCATTAAATGCCTGCTGAAGTACACAGTGTGCACACATCTCCCAAGCATACCCAGCATTAAATGCCTACTGAGGTACACACACGTGCACACACATACCTCACAAGTCTGCATCAACTGTTCCTTTTAAACCACCCTGTGCTAAATTACTTGATAAGAAACCTACAACAGAGATAAGAATTTGCTCATGCATTCAAGTCCTTTTGGTCGGAAGAAGGGATAGATAGCTCCTCAGAGATGCAAGGGCTTGTATAATACAAAGACAGAGACACAAGGGAGCTGAGCTTGGCCACTTCATGAAAGGAGGCTTAATCAGTTCGTAGGCCCAAAGCATTTGCAGAGCCCAAACAGGGCTCTCCATGTCATGCTCATTGTTAGTACTACTCATTGGCCAGACACACGCGTTTTATTGTTCTGTGCTGAGGCCAATGAGACATGATGATGAAGTTCTCAGACAAAGTCGAATTCTGGTGCCTCTTATTAGAAAGCAGCCTTTTTCCTTTCAGGGTCACTATTTTCTTATCCATTACTGATACAGCATCAAACTATGAAATTCTGCAAGGCTGGAAATCATTCATGCAATGAATCTTTAACAAACTCATCATCTCCATCTCTTAGGTAGTTCAAAACAGGGAACATTGGTGAGTGTGTATATGCGTATATATGTGTGTGTGTGTGTGTGTGTGTGCGTGTGTGTGTATGATAGAAAGACAATAACTATGCATTGCGTATATATATAAATGACTATAAGAGCATATATATATATATATATATATATATATATACGCAAACACAGAATAGCTATTTATGTGTGTGTATATATATGATTGACAACGTAAGAGCACACATATAGAGAGAGACAGAGAATAACTATATTTATGTATATGTATGAGTGACATACATATATATGAATAACAGTGTTTGTAAGAGCCTATTACACTTCACGTTAGCTTCAGCATAGCTAAGGAAACCTTAACTCTATTGAATAAGCTTCCTAACCCATATTCTCACTGAGAGGCAGGACCCATCAAAGTAATCAGGAAGGATGGGTGCTCAAACACCAGGTTTTCAAAAAATGTATACTCTCAAATGATTGTTAAGCATCAGACCGAGAATCTGTGTAAACTTATTGTTAAGTATTGGTATTTGTCATGTAAGAAATGAAACTGTGTGTATTTGTTGATTTGTTTTTAAGGCTAGGGATATAGTTTAGTGATAGAATACTTCCCTTGTATGTGCAAAGCCTTGGGTCTCAGTATAAGCACCATAAAATAGCAAATCAATTTTTTTTGGTTTTTTTGAGACAGGGTTTCTCTGTGTAGCCCTGGCTGTCCTGGAGCTCACTCTGTAGACCAGGCTGGCCTCAAACTCAGAAATCCACCTGCCTCTGCCTCCCGAGTGCTGGGATTAAAGGCGTGCGCCACCAATGCCCGGTGCAAATCAATTTTAAAATTTGTTATTTGTTTACATTTTAGCTCCTTGGTTTCACAAAATTGCTAGGCTTTCAGATTAGCATTTGTAGCTAGTCTGTATTGATAAGTCTGAAAAAAAAAAACCCAAGATATTCTGGATAGAATGGAAGTGAAAAGACAAAACACACTGTGGTGGTTTGAATATAAATCGCCCCCCATAGACTCAGGGAGTGGCACTAATAGGAGGTGTGGCCTTGTTGAAGGAAGTGTGTCACTGCCTTTAAGGTTACAGATGCTCAAGCCAGTGTCTTTCCCTTCTTGATGCTTGCCAATCCATTTACAGAACTCTCAACTATCTCTCCAGCACCATGTCTGCCTGCATACTTCCTACCATGATGATAGTGGACTAAACCTCTGAACTGCTCAATTAAATGTTTTCTTTTATAAGATCTGCCATGGCCATGTGTCTTTTCATAGCAATTGAACCCTCACTAGCCCATCTGCATGTTCTAATTGGTAGGACTCAACTCACAGCCCCACTAAGAACGCTTCAAGGACTACTTAACACACTTTGAAAATGGAATGCAACTAGAAAAGGAAAAGTAACTTTAAAGAAGATGCTGGAATTACAGAAAGCTGTGTTCTAAATACTGAGCTAAATGGCACTGGGAAACCCAGGTTCTACTTCAAAGGACTTACAATTGATTCTGTGTGTAGTGGTGAGTTAAACCGCACCACTGTTCAAAACACACGCTGCTGCCTTCCGGGCACTTCCTGCTGGGCTCTCTTGGACACAGTCCCATTCATCCCAAATCACTGTTTGGTCATCTGACTCACTGGCTGGTGGGATGGGAAAGGGGATGACAAGGGCCACTGCAGGACAGAAAGTTGTTGGAGAACAGTTTCCTCCAAATCTGAAGTCTTCCATCTGGCAGGGAAGCTCCTTAAGCAGGAAATTAAACAACTCAAAGTAGCTTCAGGAAGTCCCTGAAACCGACCAGATTCTCCCTTCCTACCAGAGTAAGTGATAAAGTGTGGAGAGTCCCCTCTGAGACAAGCCAAGCTGTAAAGAAGACTCTGAGACCAGAGCCACTGCTTGGGGGAAGCAGAAACCAGCAGAGCTGCCTGGAAGCGGTTTAAACCAGAGTCACTTAGAAAGGATATTCTTCACCGGTGTGCTCCGGCTTCCTAGCTCTTGTGAACTGTCACCCATGCTGGAGTGGGCCATGGTAATGCAGCTCTCCTTGGTTCATTTCTGCTCCTGTAAGTAACCCCTTGTCCATACTCCTGAAGCAACCCTGATGAAATTTATTGGTTCACCAAGTTGGACTTTGGTGGTATTCATACTTCAGTCTGTTGTGGGATTCCCCATCTGGAAATGAGTGGAAGTGTGTGTTTTGCCATTTGTTTGAAGACACATTGTGTGATCCCTGCCTCCTTCTCCCGTGTGATCACTATGTCCTAAGAAGGAGTTGCTTGGGCCCTGAAAGGATGGAGTCATGGCACAGAGCATCACTCAGTCTGTGAGGCACACACAACAAAAGTAGTGATTCACTGAGACTCTGGGGTTGCTTGTGTCAGCAGCACAACTTAGCCTATACGGATGGATACAGGTGGGTTAAGATAAATACCAAAAACTAAAACTAGGGGGCTGGAAAAATGGCTCAGTGGTTAAGAGAGCACTGGCTGTTCTTCCAGAGGAGCTAAGTTCAATTCCCGAATCCACACAACAGTACATACCTGTCTGTAACTCCGGTTCCAGGAAATCTGGTTCACTCACACAGACATACACACAGGCAAAACACCAATGCACATTTTTTAATCAATTAATTAATTTTTAAAAAACTAAACTAAAACCTTAAACAGTATTAAACATTATTAAACAAATATTCTCACGTGTTAAAACATAAAGCATGGAGTAATGTCACAGCCCTTTACTGTTTTCAATAACTATTTACTTTACTGTAAATATTTACTTAACTTGTTAACTGTAACAAGTCCCATGAGTCAGGACTGCATGTACAATGCATTGAACCTTCGAGGGAGAAGAAAGTGGTGCCATAGAAGGAGGGAGTGGGAGGCCTGTGCTCAGGCCAGTGAGACATGATGATAAAGTTCCTAGACAACCGGTTTGGTAGGTCCACCTACCCTGTGTGAGCTTGAATATGCTTCTCTGAACTTTATGATCTTCATCTATAAAACAGGTTGCAATCACACTTCTGATGACTATGGGAGCTAAACATGACTGTGTAAAGTTGATAGAATATTTTGAAAAATTATGTATTTTACAAATAGGACAAGCAATGAAGGAATGAATAATTTTTAAAGGTCATAATATTGGCACATACACATGTAATTCATTTTTAGTGTTTGATAATATTTAACAAAATACCTCAGCATTCCTGTTTTGATGGATATTTTCAAGTTATGTTTATGTCTTTACCACAAACAAGAAACACCCTGACAACTCTCTTGATATACTACAAAGGCTAACTACAACTGTAGAGAAATTCTTGGTATTCGATGGCAAGGTCATATAGTACAGCAATTCAAACACTGGTAAGTTCTATCAAAGCTGTCTTTTAGAAAGTCTTCCCTGCAGCACGAGACTGCCCTTTGCCCAGGGCTTCATCCACACACACACCTGAGCCTTCCCTAGCTTGTAGCTCTAGATCCATGCTCATGAAACCGAGTTCCCTGTCATAGTCCCATGGGGCACTGCTTTGGCCAGGCTGTTAGGCAGAGAACTGTTGGGTTCTGTCCCTGCTGAGTGTTTTCTCACACACAGTGCTTTGGTGCAGTCAGCTAGAAGTGGGCTTTGTTCTGCTCTAAACTACCCAGAAAGAATTCATCTATATCAAAGATAACTTGTATATTGATCCAGAAACGTTGAGGTAATGTAGCCTTTTCATTGATTATTTGATAATGCGTTGTTTCATTTTTATCTACTCTGATTTCTCTAACTCAGACTTAAAAGGGGGGGAGGAGGTAGCTCTGAGCACATAACTCATCTCACTGGAAAGCATTTCGCTTGCCAATTCACATTAGCTAACAGAGCGACCCTCATTCAGAAGAGCACACTGTCAGAATGGTCCTCTAACCTGCCCTTATCTTTGTCTAATATTTGAGTGAGAAACTAAAGGAGTGCCTGGTCTGAAGCAGATTGCCTCGCCTATCATCTTGGAGTAAGGGAAATCTAGCCTGCGGGATCTTCCGATGGAGGGACTGCACACTGCCAGCAGCACGTGGAACTGCTGCCTGTGTCTCTTCACCAGCTTACAACTGCAGCCATTGAATTAATAACCATCAGCTGGGACCCAGAAAGGCCTAACAGCCAGGGCACTATCCTGGAGCTGCTGGCCTGATATTTAAATATTTATTGATGATAATCGGGTGACAGATAGGCATGAGCTGAGCCAGAAAGAAATCCAATCTGCCTGCACAAGCAAAGCTGCGGCAGGGCAGGGTCCTCCCCTCAGGCCATCGAGCCATAGGAAGAAAGCCCTTTCAAGGATGTGATGGTGAGGAAGTCATAATTATTTTTCTAGTCAGAAATATAAATCCTTATACATCATGTTTTATCAGATTATCAAGGAAGAGAATTTGGAATTCAGTCTTCTGCTTCCTCGTGCTCTGCATCATTCTCCTAGTTCCAAGTAGTCAAGCACTGCCGGGCTCAGGGTGTTTGCTCAGTCTATAAATCACTAAGATTTAGAGTCTAAGATCTGCCACACTCACAAGAGACATATAGACCAATGGAGTAAAATAAAGGACTCAAAAATAAGCCTGCACAGCTATGGCCAGTTAATTTGTGGTATCAGTGTCAAAAACATACAATGACTAGAAAAGGCTCTTAACAAACAGTGCCAGAGATCACTGGAGTCCACATGGAGAAGAACGAAACTAGATCCACATCTCTCACTGTGCACAAAAAATCAGTTCAGTGGATCAAAGGCTTTAACCTAAGACTTGCAACGCTGAAACTGTTATAGGAAAACATAGGCAGCACACATCATACAGGCACAGGCACAGGCACAGGCACAGGCCAGGCGTATCTGGACGGTAATCTAGTAGCACTGAAAATAGTCCTATGACTACTAAGATTACATGAAATTAAAAAGCTGCAACACAGCAAAGGAAGCAATTGAGTGAAGAGGTAGCCTACAGAATGGGGGTGGGGGGAAATCATTGTTAATTATACAGCAGATAGAGGATTAATATCTAGGTTATATAAAGAATTACAAAATGAATACCAAAATCCAAAGCTGCTCATCTCCAAACAGGCTAATGAATGAGTAGATAGGTCGCAAAAGAAGAAATACAGAGGGCCCACCAGTCTTTTTTAAAGGGTTCACTGGGGAAATGCAAATTAAGAGTGCCTTGAGATTCCAAATGGCCATCAAGAAAGCAAAAGCCAACAAATATGTCAAGAATGTTGGAAAAGAGTGACCCTCATAAGTTTGTCCCATGGTAGTGGTATAAACTGGTGCAGTCGCTAAGGGAACCAATATGGAGGTTTCTCAGAAACTAGAACGGCTGCATGACGCAGCTGTATTACTGCCAGACGCAGACCCAAAAGACTCTTAAGTCCCACAATAGCGATGCTAGCACAACCATGTTCATGGCTGCTCTGGTCACAACAACTAAGAAATGGAACCAGCCTAGATGTCAACAGATGAATGGATAATGAAAACGTGGTGCACATACATAATGGGATTTTATTTAGCCATAAAGAAACTATGACATTTACAGAAGAATGGATTGAGCTAGACTCAGAAAGACAAGCATTTTCCCTCTATATGCAGGACCTAGATGTGTGTGTGTGTGTGTGTGTGTGTGTGTGTGTGTGTGTGTGTGTGTGTGAAATGAGAAAGAAAAACCTGACAGGGTAAAGTGTGTGTGGGGCGGGGGAGTAATAATGAAATATATGTGACATGAAAAAGAAGGGGGTTGTATAGGGGTGATAAAGAGGACCCATAAGGTGCCAGGGAGATGGGGAAGGTATTAAGGGCAGGGGACAAATTACAACAAGGTATAATATGGAGATGCTACAGTGGAACCCATTAGTTTGTATGCTAACTTAAATGTAATCAATAAATAAAATACTTAAAAAAATAACAAAAAATATCTTTTCAAGTCATGCTGCAGTCATGACTCCACAATCTTTTTGTCTTGTTTTAATTTTTTTAATTTATTTATTTTTTTTTTAAGATTTATTTATTTATTATATGTAAGTACACTGTAGCTGTCTTCAGACACTCCAGAAGAGGGAGTCAGATCTCGTTACGGATGGTTGTGAGCCACCATGTGGTTGCTGGGATTTGAACTCTGGACCTTTGGAAGAGCAGTCGGGTGCTCTTACCCACTGAGCCATCTCACCAGCCCTTAATTTATTTTTTAATTAGGTATTTTTTTCATTTACATTTCAAATGCTATCCCAAAAGTCCCCCAGACCCTCCCCACCCACTCCCACTTCTTGGCCCTGGCATTCCTCGTACTGAAGCATATAAAGTTTGCAAGACCAAGAGGCCTCTCTTCCCAATGATGGTCAACTAGGCCATCTTCTGATACATATGCAGCTAGAGACACGAGCTCCAGGGGTACTGGTTAGTTCATATTGTTGTTCCACCTATAGAGTTGCAGACCCTTTTAGCTCCTCCATTGGGGGCCTTGTGTTCCATCCAATAGCTGACTGTGAGCATTCACTTCTGTGTTTGCCAGGCCTCGGCATAGCCTCACAAGAGACAGCTATATCAGGGTCCTTTCAGCAAAATCTTGCTGTGTGTGCAATGGTGTCAGCGTTTGGAGGCTGATTATGGGATGGATCCCCTGGTATGGCAGTCTCTAGATGGTCCATCCTTTCCTCTCAGCTCCAAACTTTGTCTCTGTAACTCCTTCCATGGGTGTTTTGTTATTTTTTGTTTTTTTGAGACAGGGTTTCTCTGTATTGCCCTGGCTGTCCTGGAACTCATTCTGTAGACCAGGCTGGCCTTGAACTCAGAAATCCACCTGCCTCTGCCTCCCAAGTGCTGGGATTAAAGGCATGCACCACCATGCTCGGCTATGACTCCACAATCTTAGTGAGTGAAACACACAAAGGTTGTGTCATGTCTTGCAGGCCCATCTCAGGCATGGTTATCAGTCAAAGATTCAGTCAGAGGCCAAAGCCAGTCAGCCCTGCAGGGGTTGGGGGCAGAGGGGGTGTTCTTCAGTCTGTCCCATCAGCAACAGAGTGTTCAGGGGTGAAAGCCTACAGTGCTGGTGACTGCCACTGAGCCAGGCTGAAGTAGGTCTGACTTACAGCTCTCCTCTCCAACCTTATGAACTTGAACTGGCTGCTAAAATTCCTGGAGTATGATTCTTATATATATTTTTTAAATGGAAATAATGAATGGTATTATTCCCATTACATATATTATTGCCATTAGATATGCCAAGTTGCCCTGAAGAATGAAATGATAAATATGTAGGTCCAAGCACATAGTAGGAGCTCAGTAAGTGATAGGACTTGGCCTTGTGCTGTGTTAAAAGCTTCCACAGAAGCTGGGCCTACAAACAAGCCAGGAAGCAGTACCCCTCCAATGGCCTCTGCTTCAGTGCCAGCTCCTGGATTCCTGCCCTGCTTCCTTTGGTGATGAACTGTGATGTGGAAGCATAAGTCAAGGTGTTTCAACCCAGCAATAGCAACTGTAGCTAGGGCAGCTGGCTAACGATTCTATACGCTTCTGAAAGTCCATCTCCTCTCCTCTGAGCCTCATGCTGTAGGAGAGAGAACCCAGGCACCTCCTTGGTTCTCAAGTTCCTCCTCCAGGTCTCCTGTGCATTCAGTGACAGTGTGACCAGACAAGGCAGTGCAGAGGGTCCTCCATTTTGCATTCTTGTTGAGGCCAACCTAGGTTGAGAACCTAACTAGAATCTTATCTCCCTGATAGAGAATCCCATGAAAAATTACCCAGCTTTGGTTCTAGGGACCAAAGGTCAGGATGTCCTAGCTAACTCAGCTTCTGATGAAACTATTTCATGGAAAGCCCCACTCCCCACCCCTACCCCCACCCCCACTAATTGCTACCTTAGCCTCTGTTAAAACTGCTTGCTTCAATGTGCTTATTTCTGTGAAACCCACATGCAGAGCAAGAAGGTAGGATGCTGTTTCTGTCTTTTAAACTATGTTCTGGACACTAGAGGCAACATCTGGGTCCCTGAACACCTGAGTGTGGCCACACCTGACTGGAATAAAGACTTTTGATTGGCTGTACAACTGTATCTGAGTGCTCACTGAGAGGCCAAACCTATTCCATCTTAGATCTTAGAACCAGCCCTCATCTAAAACAAAACAAAACAAAACAGCCTGAGAACTGTCCCACAGCTGAACCCAAGTTGCACCCACATACCAGGAAGGACCCCACAGCTTGTCCTTGGCCAGAGTTACTCCCTAGCTACTTCCTAGCAACAGTTCATCGAAGATTAGTCTGATTGTTTCAGTGTACTTTCAGACTGTTCATGACTGTATACGGTCTTGCTTCAGAGCCCCCACCTGTTGGCTTACAATAGACATTCAGTTAGATGCTTGCCAGGCTGATCCCCCACCCCATCCCCCCGAACTTACTTCCATTTCCTATAAAATCTTGTCCTGATTAGAGTTCAGGACTGCCTCAACAAACCATTCTGTGGGCTGGTGATGAGTAAGCCCAAACTGGAGTTTATAATAAAGATACCCTAATGGGATTACATCCGAAATGGCTCTTTGGTGGTCTTTTGAGGTTCATGAATGCTTCCTGGCACAACAGTCATCTCTGGGGCTCTCTCTCCCTGTGTCAGCAGAATTAGAATTAAGGCCAGACTGTTTTATATCAAAACTCATGTTCTCAGCCTCCCCTTTACAATTTCACACAGTGAGTAGTTTTTAATAAATCTTAGTGAATGGGAAAAGGCACGTGGGTAAGTGCAATTGGTCCATAGTTTAAAATACTGTATTGGGAAGTGTATGTCCATTCAGACAGTCCTTGCTTGTTCCTACTGGTTTATTTGATGATGGGCATAAATGCATACAGTTTATTGGGGTGAACTGGGGATTAAATACCTTTTTGCAGGAAGGAATACCCAGGGAGGAAAGCTCATTGGCTGAAGGTTCAAGAGGCATCTAGATACCTCATTAGCATAGAGAAGAACTCCAGGTGTTATTCTATGTGACTGACCACCAAGGTCCTCTCAGTGGGGTGACGTGGTTACTTGTTCCACATCAGGCACAGTGGCAGGTAGGGAGCATCTCTACTGCCTGTCACAGATCTCTGAGATCCCTGGGATCTGAGCCCATTCAACCTTACCAGTCCTTTGCCTGTCTGGCTAACACGATCCCACATGCCCTACATACTCCCACCCATCCACTCAGTGTCTCTCTAGTAGAGACCCAAGGGAACGATTGAATTCTATATTTATGTACTCGTAGGTAGGACCCAGTAGTTTACACAAACCCCAAGATGTCATAACTATATTATGTCAAACAAATCTCTTAACAGACAAAAACAACAAAAAAAAAAAACCATGTTTAATGTATTTCTCTGTATGCTTTATTTGAATGAGCATTGACAGTCACTCAAGGAGGAACCAATAGAAGCTGGGTTCACCTTCCTGGATTCTCAGAAATGTTTGCAGTTAAGTGGGATGGACTTTATTAGAGTAATCTCACTTCTGACTCTGTGACTTGGGTTGTTTTGTTTTGTTATGTTTATTTTTCTTGCACAGGACAACATGAGCTGCAGCTTACAGTTTTCGGGATCATTAAAAAATGCTCATGGGTGGACTGGGAAACGATGTGATAGGGGCGTATGGTGTGAAATACCAAAATATTCAATACAGGTATTATGTTGGGAAAAGAAATGATCACTTGTGCCAAGTGGAGGCTGCAGAGATAATAGCAGCCTTCCAGAGCAGGGTAATGCATTGGCCCCTGTGTTGTTGCTCTAATTAAACTACTGAAGCCGGAGACGTTATAGAGCAAAGAGGTTTTTACAGCTCACGGTTTTAAAGGCTGACAGTCCATCCAGCCTCTGGTAAAGAGCCACACAATATCATGGCAGATGGCATCACGGTGGGGTGGGTATAAAATAAGGGAGGCCACTCTGAGAAGGGAAGCCAGAGATTCTAAGGGGGCAGTGTTGCTCCTTTATAGAGGCTCAAGAGCTTGTGGGACCGACTCAGTGCCTGCCTGGTACCCCATCGCCCACATGTCTTGCACTGAACCCCTCTTTTTAAAGGGCCCAGCCCCTGTCACTGTGACACACTCGAGTGGAAGCTTCTTGTACGCTAGCATCTAAGAGACAAGCTGTAGCCCAGGGCTGTTAGAATCCACACAAGCCTGCCACTCAACAACTTCATGGGACACACCTGGTGCCTTCGTCTCCATAGCTACCCTTGTAAAGAAAGCAGCAACCGGCATGCTTGGTGAGCAGGGTGTGGACGGACACCCTGGGACTGTGGATTGAAACCTCAGGAGTATGGAGAATTCCCAGGGGCATCTCTAAACTCATAAGCCCTAAAACAGTTAGATAAATCATAAAAGTTACCACTTTGCTATCAACACCCTTTACGGCGTTCCCTGTACCAGAGAAACAAGGAGACACCATGGAGGTCCTATGGCTTTTGACTGTTAAAGATCTTTGGTTCAAAAGCGATGGAAGAAACGTTTCTGTTTGAACCCCAAGAAGTTGTCTTTGTGATTCTGTGGTTCGCTGAGCCCTACGCAGCGGCTGTGGTGGCGGTGGGTACTCCTTCTCACTAATGTACACATTTCTACATGCCCATTATAGAACCTAACTTGTCACTCTCTTCTAGGGTGTAACTAGTTCTGAGTACCGAATGGCGTTGGTGACACCCCCGAATGCTTTTGTGAAACCAGAGATCTTTACCCAGTCTTTAACAGCATCATGATCTGGACAACGGCTTCCACATTGCCAGCTATTGCCATAGCTTTTCTCTGTCCTCCAGATGTCAGATGCTGTGGCAGGACATACAGAGCAATCCCAAGAGAAGAAAGGTAAGGGAAAAGGTCAAAAGGATGCAGGGCAGGCACCGCCCCCATTCCTCTAATTTCTCTGTTGAACAGCGCTGTGGTCCTTCCACCTGAGGAGGTCAGATTCTTATTTTACTTGTTTTTGTTTGTTTTTGAGATGAGGTCTCTGTTGTCGCTCTGGCTTTCCTGGAACTCTTTCTGTAGACCGGGCTGGCCTTAAACTCAGAAACCCACCTCCCCCTGCCTCCGGAGTGCTGGGATCAGAGGTGTGAACCATCACAGACCAGCCTAAAGATTCTTAACTTGTTTAACAACCACTGTTCCAGGAGATGCCCGAGAGTTGGAGGAATCTACAGAGAAGCAGCTCGCGGACAGAAATGTCTCAAGCATCCTTTGTGAAGAACTTTCCCTTCTCAGCACTGATCCTTAGTATTCCTGTGAGCATCCTCTCCTGGGCGCCTTGACAGCCTAACAGAGCCCTTCGTCATTAACCCACCTGAAAAGAATAGAAATACTGGAAAGAAGTCAGGGAGAAAAGAGAACATACACACTAGGAAAACATCAAAATTGGGAGACTTAAAAAATGCTGTTTTGTTCCTTGCTTTCTGGGACTTACCCAAGCTCCTCTGAAGGAATGGCCTGGCCCAGCTATTAAAAGTGCATACAGAGTAGAGCAAAGCTGGAGACAGGGGCTGAGGAGATGCTGTGTCTGCATTTAGAAGGCCTGTGGGGACCATCAACCCATAGTCCTGCTGTCTACCAAGACAGAGAAACCAGACCCGGCTGAGTAATCTGTAGTTAATTCTGGACGCAGCTCCCGACAAAACAGCAGGCAGACACCCTGGCACCAAAGATACGACCAAGAAAATGTTGAAGACATGTCTCTGTTTACAAGTCTGTGGTCCCCAAAGAACCCTTTAATAAAAAGTCTTCGATTCCATTGCATCAGTGTGCTATAGCCTTGGTTGTCCCTAGAAATAAAGATGTGGCTTTCTTATGTTCATCCATTGTGCAAAGAAGTGGTACTCCAGATGGAGGAAGGGGATTCTTCTTCCAGAAGAATCTAGACTCTGGAACCTAAGAGTCTTTTGATTCTAGAAGCCCCTGCATGGGGACTGTTCTGTCCACAAGGCTCTAAATCTATTCTGTATCCTTTAGAGACCAGACAAGGGTAGGTAGCCAAACAACCCAGAGAAGAGATTGGCATTAGAGTTAGCAGAGGATGAAGAAAGAGACCCAGGGCTTGGGCAGTGGGGCCTTAGAGCTCAGCCTGCTTCTGAGAAGCTTTTCCATGTAGAAACTGGGGTTTAAATCTCAGACATGCTGGGATTTCACCCCATTTACTTCCTGCTGTTCTAGTAAGTTCTTCTCAGAGGCAATTGCTTCAGGAGATGCCCCAAGCTCTCTTCAGAGGGCCTGGTTCCCACAGAACTCCTCTGATGGCCAAACTGACTGCTTGAGATTTGTTTTTCAGGTGAATTGGGTACTGTGGGTCACTTGCTCTGATCAAAGACCTTTTCCATCTTTCTCTGAACATTGAAGACCTGTTCCAACCAAGCCTAAGGAGACTAAAGTCATGGACTCTTCCTTCCTCAAATAAAGCCACTTCTTTCATACACTTGCAGAGACCTGGAGTGCAGACTCCAGACCTTTGTTACAGATGGCTCTTCTTCATGTTTTCACTATAACATCTGCAGAAGAACTTAGGGACATTTTCTAAACTCCAAAAGCATGCATTGGGTTTTCAAGATTCATGAGCTCATAAAATCTTAGGTTATGTCATGGTTGTTCACAAGCCAATTGAAAGGGATCCAAAATATATGCCTCTAGTAACCCCATGGCTTTTCACTATGAGATGTCTCCACAGCCAGAGGTCAGTAGATGGCTAACCAACTAGCTAAGGAGGGGCAGTGTCATGAGATGTCTCACTCTTGGCGGTCCCCTAACCCGGTAGGTAGGCTCCAAGTTCCGATTTTTATTTCTGCCTGTTGACAAAAATACTCAGCTGCCTGGAACTCATCTGTGAAGGATCTTGCAGGAACTTGGCAGTCACATTAGAGCAAAGGAACGCATCCAGAGTGATTAGAATGGAAAGTTATGGCCATAATTGTCTAATACACTAATTCACGGCAGGGATTTGAGATCCCCGGGGGACTGAGTCACCATTTAGCATATTAGGATGGAAAAACACAAAGCTCGCCCGCCCAAAGGGATTTGGATCTTGTTGACACGATGCCCTGTGAAGACTGAGAGCACGCCTTCCAGTGTGCAGATGAAGGAGAAGTGAGGCTACCAAACCAGCACTGGGTAAGCACTGGACGAAAGGTTGTAGCTAGGTATCATTATGGTTGTCTGCTGCTGGATTCTCTATCCCATACAATCTTACTGTGAAGATACTGATATTAAAGCCCCATGCAGAGCTCTGGGGGCCTGCTTCCTAGCCTGATGAATGAGTCATCTTCTCTTAAAGCTGAAAGGTATAGGACAGAAGTCTTGAGGAAGAACTCAGATAAAACTTCACTCTGGATACTGAAGTCCATGCTCATGATGCCTACTCTGGGTTCCTCTAACACATGGGGAGCCAACGCTTAGGAACATAAGAGTGTGCTGGTGAAAGAGGAGGGGTAGTCAGGAAAGGGAGGGAATGACTACACCTCGATGCCTCATTGTGCTGTCTATTGCCCAAAAAGTCTCAAGGAGACAGATGCAGCTTTGTTATTGGTGAATACACCAGCTTAGTGGCACAGGTCATCTCTGGCCAGACTGTGGAGAAGGAAAATGTATGTTAAGACTGTTCCTCCAAGAGAAGACTAGAGAGAGAATTAATTTACCCATCTTCAGTCTTGTTGACCAATTTCCGAGTTACATCAAATGTCCCATTACTCTATAGAAGTCAGGATCCCACATCCTGTGGCGTGATGCTCATTCATGTCCAGAAGATAGCAGGAGCAAAGACCCGGAGAGTCAGCTTGGCCATCAGCTTCCTATCAGAGCCATGTCAGAATTAGTATTCATGGCCAAGTTAGTGCAAGGCTTGAATCTTGCAGACAGATGAGGGCAAGAGAATGAGGGTACCTGAGATGTACCAGGTGAATGACAGGATCCTGAGATATACCAGATGAATGACAGGATATTTGGCCAAAGGGAAACCATTTCCCCTCCATCCCAGACAGCTTCCCTCAACATAGCTGTCTTCAACTTTTAACCTATCACAGGGATGGACATATCTGAAGAATAGGAAGAAAAAGCTCCTATACTTGGGCCTCTATAAGTGACTGATGGTTGCTTTCATGTTGCTGTGATAAACACCAGCTTAGGGGACATCAGCTTCCAATTCCAAGCAATTGTCCATCACCAAGGGACACTGAACCTGGAGCAGAAACCATGGCCTTTGCCATCAGATGATCATCTGTCAGCTCAGACTATTGGGCACAGAGGCTGGATCATGAGGCCAGAAAAGATGGGAAAGGATCCACTGTTAACCACCCATCGTCCTTGCCCTTAACAGAAATCCTGGGAGAAG
The DNA here is from genome assembly GCF_000001635.26 of Mus musculus. Classification (NCBI taxonomy): domain Eukaryota; kingdom Metazoa; phylum Chordata; class Mammalia; order Rodentia; family Muridae; genus Mus; species Mus musculus. Next base: position 47,755,138 of record NC_000080.6, on the reverse strand, counting down.
AGGGTAAAAATAAAGGGTGGATCTCACAATCCTGAGAAAACAAATAATCCAAGGTAAGGAGAGCCACCTACATTCAGATGTTGTCTCCCATGGGCAACCCAGTAATGATGCCTGCTCATTGGTTTAGGGCCCAGACATATCCAACAAAATACAGCGGCTACTCTAGGATTCCATATTCACAGCCTGTGGTGGTTTGAATAGGAACGGTCCCCATAGACTCTGGTGTTTGAATGCTTGGCCATAGAGAGTGGCACTATTAGGAGAGTGGCACATGTTGGAGTAGGTGTGGCCTTGTTGGAGAAGTGCATCCCTGTGGGGGTGGGCCTTAGGGTCAAAGAAGCTCAAGCCTGGCCAGTTTGTCTCACTCTCCTCCTGCTTCTTGCAGATCACATTGCAGAATTCTCAGTTCCCTTTCTAGCACCACATCTGCCTGCATGCCACCACACGGCTCACCATGATGACAGTGGACTAAACCTCAGAAACTGTAACCCAGACCCAGTTAAATCTTTTCCTTTGTAAGAGTTGCCATGGTCATGGTGTCTCTTTACAACAATGAGATCCTAACTAAGACACAGCCTCTGGCTCAGACTGCCAAGATGTGTTGTTTGTGTTTCACTCCTCGGGAGTCTAAACCTCACCCAGCTGCTCACTCAGTCCTTTTAAACAGGAACAAATGCCAATGTACACACACACACCTTCCCCACCCTTACCACAGGCCTCTCTCAGCCTCATTCTGCCTTTCCAGGAAACAGGACCTGGGGGGCAGTGTCTTTGCCCTAAGATGGATCTAAGGCTTCCCCAGAGCCTTCTGACGTTCTCATAGTTGTCCGTCACTCCATCACTTGAGGCCAGCCTGCCTTTGGGGAACTTGAAGGAGACTGTAGTCTTGGGGTGTGTTATAGGGCAGGAGAATGCAGGTTCTTCCTATTGGGGTTCATTCAGACTTACCTGTGTTTTCTATCAGTATCATCCAAACCTGGAACTTAGCTCTTTAACCATGTGATCTTTCCTCTAAAACAGCTTCGACATCAAAGCACAAGTTTATACGTCACAGGAAAGATTTGTCTTGTGTGATTGTCCATTCTTTCTAGTTCTATTAGTAATGAAGTCAGCCTTAGATTCCTTCAGGTATATTGAGTGTGGGAACTCAATAATAGAATAATAGTGTGCACCAAGGCACCATCCCTAGCCTCACTGAGTTCCCGGAACCTCCCTGTGCTAGATAAACTTCTGCTGTTGGTGGAAATCTTGGAAGAGCAAAGAAAGGAAAGTCTGTGCTTTGTAAGTTAGGAAGAACCCAGAGGAAGTTACAAATGAGTCAATGCATACCAGCTCTAACAGAAAGCTGTGCCTCTCCCTGCCAAGGGAGGAGTGAGTAACCTGAGACACCCTGCCGACGGCCAGTGCTCCACTGCATTCTCTCCTTCTCTGCTTGCTCCAACACAGACTCAAAAGAGGCTGTCCTTGGGCTACTAGAACTATATGGTGAAACATGATAACCAAAAGCAAGTTGGGGAAGAAAGAGTTTATTTGGCTTCTTCAATATTTTTCACACAAGAGTTCATTACTGAAGGAAGTCAAGGCAGGAAGTCAAATAGGATGAAACCTGGAGGCAGGAGCTGATGCAGACGCCATGGAGGGGCGCTGCTTACTCGCTTGCTTCCCATGGCTTGCACAACCTTCTTTCTTATAGAACCCAGGACCACTAGCCTAAGGATGGCACCACCCACAATGAGCTGGGCCCTCCCTGAATCAATCACTAATTTAAAAAATGCCCTACAGCTGGATCTCATGGAAGGTATTTTCCCAACTGAGGTTCCCTCCTTTCTGATGTTGCTGTGTTAAGCTGACCTAAAACTAGAGATGTTCATCTTAGGTGACTCTAGACTGTGTAAAATTGATGAATAAACCTAACTAGAACAGTTATTTGGGGAGAAGCAGGAGTTCTCAAGATAAAAATATGGGGCCACTATGCAAGCCCTGAGGCAACTGCAAGCCCTGAGGCAAGAGAGGCAACTGAGAGCAAGCTGAGCTTACGGTTCTTGGAGGCGCAGGCAAGGCTGAGCCACTTCATAAACAAATCCAAACTTTTTGTAAAAGCCACTCTTCCCTTGGGCAGAACAGCCTGTTGTGGATCAGATGTCAGTGGCCCCTAATTTCTACCCACCCCTCAATGGGAGGTGTTAAGAAACGGTGGCTTTGGGATGGGCCTGGTGGCACACACCTCTAATCCCAGCACTTGGGAGGCAGAGGCAAATGGAACTCTGTGAGTTTGAAGCCTGATCTACAGAGCAAGGTCTGGGACAGCCAAGGCTACGTAGAAAGATCCTATGTCAAATAACAAAGCAAAAACAATTAAAAAGCAAAGCAAAAGATGACGTGTGGGTCATGGGATGGGAGTTGGTCGTGGTAGCTGAGCCCTCCTCAGTGGGATTAGTACCCTGTGAAAGGGGTGAGTGCTCTCTCTTTTACCACACAAAGAGAAGTGGGCTGGGAAATCCATCTTCTTGGATACAAGAAGCAGGCCATCTACAATCCAAAACTGGCTAGACCTGCCCAAGTCTCAGACTCCTCACACCCAGCACTGTAGGAAACCCATTCCTGGTGTGCGTGTCTGTCTACAGGATCGTGCTGACGGTGTTCTGATAGACTAGAAATGCCACAAGGCTATAGTTCTAAGCAGGCTGGGGTGGGAGAGGTCACTTGTACCTGGGGGAGCAGAGCAGTCCCCACAGTGAACTTATTCACAGAAAAACTTTGGGACTGGCCTCGGAAAACCCTTGAAGAGTAGAGAAAACAGACTGGCCAACCACAAGATCAAGAGGGGCAAGGGCCAGCAAACCAGCACTAGAAAATGGACAGCGGTTTACCTGCAGGGGGACGGAGTACCCTGAAGCTACGATCAGATCAATTCTGAGTCGGAGCTAACTAGCCGCTGACTGGTTAGGCCTGGAACGGGGCCTGGCATTCTACCAGGCAGGATGGAAATGAAGACAGATGTGGAATAATGGAAAGAGGGGGGGAATCACCATAGGAAGAAAAAGGGGGATGAAAATGACCTAGAAAATACTCAGAGTAGTACATTAAGTGTCCAAACAGGCCAGGCTTCAGAGACACCCCTCCTCCCCTCCCCATCCCCGTGAGTCACCACTTGGGAGTTGGCAACAAAGTTGCAGACTCAGATGGGAATGGAATGGGATGGAGAGAGCGAGGCACCCCAGGGAAAACAGAAATGGCCCAGTAGAGTCCCATGGAGAAAGAGGCAGGAAGTCAGAGAATAAAGAAAAAGGCTACTTATTGAGCAAAAGTGACAGATGAAGATGTGTGTGTGTGTGTGTGTGTGTGTGTGTGTGTGTGTGTGTGTGTGTGTGTGTGTGTGTGTGTGTGTATCCAAAGCTCAAACCTTGATGAAGAGGACAACCAGCCCTGAAAACAAGCCTCTGCTTTACCTATGTTAAATTCTCAAGCATCATTTCAAGAGAACTATAGCCTTTCAAGTTTGCTTATATGCACTGTCTGTTACCTCCCCCTAGTGACGGAACTCGTGAATGTGTGAGAGGAGTTGCAAGTGAAAGTTGCAAGTTAAAGGATGGATGGCAAAGGTGATGCTGATCATGATTGTGGTGGTGGTGGTGGTGGTGGAAAGACTTCCTTTTGTTTCTCTAGTGTGTGGGGTCCCTCCGTGTGCTTTTGCAGGTGACCGTGTGCATCTGGACAGCTCTGGGAACTGCATATACTCTCCCGGCCACTCATCTCATCTGGCACTGCTTTAGACTCAGGCTTCTTTAGCCTTTTGATATTAAAAGCCAACATTGTCATCTAGAAATTTACACCTGATAACTGTGTGATCAGGTTATAAGAAAAAAAATCAGAACAAACATGGGGCTGGAGAGACACTTCAATCATTAAGGGGACTTTCTGCTTTACAGAGGACCCCAGTTTGGTTCCCACCACCCACATCAAATGGCTGCTCCAATTCCAAGGGATCTGTGTCTTCTTCTGGTCTCCAAGGACTATGGTATGCACACATACACTCAGGCACTCACACACAATTGTTTTCAATTTTATATTGCAAGCAAAACTTTCCAATGTTTGTTTACATGTGTTCATTGTGTGTTGTGTGTACTGGCTACTTTTAGTGTGTGCATGTGCATGTGGGTGCATGTGGGAGCCAGAGGTGGACATCAGATGTTTGTCCCTTCTTAGTCTCCACCGTGTGTGTGTGTGTGTGTGTGTGTGTGTGTGTGTCTGTTGTTATTTTATATGCATGGGTGTTTTGCCTGTAATGTGTATCTGCACCTCGTGAGTGCCTGGTGTCCTTGAAAGCCAGAAAAGAACAGAGTTACAGATAGTTGTGAGCCACCAATGTGGGTGCTGGGAATTGAAGCCCTGTCCTCTGGAAGAGCAGCCAGTGCTCTGAACCAGAGCCAGCTCTCCAGTTCCTCCATCTTTATTTTTCAAAACAGGTCCTCTCGCGGAATCTGAACCTTATCACTGCACCTAGGCTGGAGAGTGGAGAATGGCTCCAAGTGCTTCTGTATTTCAATACTTGGTTCCAGTTGGTAGAACTATTTGCAAAGCAGTTTGGAAAGAAATGCTTGCTAGGAGGTGTGGCCTTGTTGAAGGTGAGCCACTGGGGGCAGCCTTTGAGAAAGGAGAGCTCTCTCCCCTTCCCCTCTTCCTCTCCCCTCCCCGCTCTCTTCCTTGTGCTTGTCAATTAAGATGTGAGCCCTCCTCTACTGCTCTAGTGCCCTGCCTGCCTGCCTGCTGCCATGTTTCTCCACCATGATGTTTATGAAGTTTCTTTGGCCATGATGTCTTATCACAACAAGAGAGAAGTAATTAAGACAGAAGTTGGTACCAGGGAGTGGGCTGTTGCCTTGAGAGGACCGATCATTCTGTTTTGGGGAGAAATGTGGAAGACTTAGGACAGAGAAAGCAGTAGAATGCTGTAAGCTAGTTTTATGGGCTATCCTAGTAGGAGCTTATATAATAGTGCTAAAAGCAATGTGGACTACAGAGACAAGCTCAGGACGTCTCAGAGGGAAACAATATCGGTTATAATTGAGACCATTCTTGTGATATGTTGGCAAAGAACTAGCTGCTTTTTGCTCTTGTCCTTAGAATCTGCCTGAGCCGGGTATGGTGGCACATGCCTTTAATCCCAGCACTCAGAAGGCAGAGGCAGGCAGATGTAGGAAGCGGGTTCGGCTGCATGGGCCTAGACAGTGCCCTGGCCCAGTGCCAGGCCCCGTGAACCCCACATGTTTACTGCCTTGCAGTGAGGCTGCATGTGTGGGCTGCCTGCCAGGCTGGACTGTTCCTCGTGATCCGGACCTGTCAGCCTATCGGTGACTGACCTGAGCTGGTATCTGGAGCATGTGTGATTTCTGATTGGATGAGGTGGTGTGGAGCGAGATGAGGTTGGTCTGCGCGAGTATGGGAGGGTCGATGTTGTTGTCCTTGCCCTAAGTGGAAGAGATTGTGGTAAGAAAAACTGCAAGAAGGAGTAAAAGAAGCTGTTGCGTGAACCAGACTTGGTATCCGCGTCGTTCTTGTTTCTGCGGGTCGGAGACTGCAGGCGGCGAGGACAGCGACAGGCGGATTTTTGAGTTCGAGGCCAGCCTGGTCTACAGAGTGAGTTCTAGGACAGCCAGGGCTATACAGAGAAACCCTGTCTCTTGCGCGCGCTCGACTGGCCAGGAAGAACGACGCTGCAACAGGATCCTTCTGCACACGTTTATTGGGAGAGCTTGATTGTAGAGGCGAAAAGACCTCGAGCCCAGAACTGGTGCTGCTTTTATAGGCCTAGGAGGGACGTGTCTCACACCCGGATTGGTTATGCACTAAGCCTTATTTGCATGTTCCTCATCTGATTGGCTACTCTCTCTCAGTACCTTACAGAACCTCATTATCATACCTCATTTGCATGTCTCACATCTGATTGGTTATACTCTCAGTACCTTACAGAACCTCATTATCATGCCTGGGCCAGGCAGTGTCTTTGCAAAAAACTTTACTGCATATGTACACATTGGTTGTTTGTCCAATCTTATGCGTGGTGGCCAGCAGTAGTCAGTGCCACTCAGCAACGGCACATGTGGCTTCCCACACCTGTCTCAAAAAACAAACAGACAAACAAAAAGAATCTGCCTGAGGCTAAATTTAGAAGTTTTTGGATTTGTCCTTGGCAGAAGAGACTTCAAGGGAGCCTAACATGGTTATTAGCATAACAATAGCAAAGTAACAAAGCCAGGTAGCAGCGGAGTTTCAGGGCTCCATATTTCTGTTTGACCCTCTTCATCCCCCAGCACTAGAGTTACAGGAAAGAACTAAGTTGCCTAGAATTTTTTTACAGGAGTGTGTGAGATTAAATCTCAGGCCCTCATGCCTGCATGGCAGACACTTTCCTGAGTTATCTCCCCAGCCCTCCCATAATGTTTTAAGTATGTTTATTATTTTGTCTTGGGCTAATTTCATATCTGTCTTCAGCTGCATTTGGCCTACAAGCCCACAAGTTGGACATGCTAGCTACCCCCCTACCAGTCAAAATGGGAGAAGGGAAATCGCCCGGAGGTTTGAAAGCCCATCTGGTACCTGAAGCCTGGGACTTCTGTAAGAATGTGAGTCTGTCTCCAGCCACACAAAATGGGGTTGAGATTGGCTTGTACAAGCATTGTGAGGGAAGAGCGCTCCGATGCAATGGCAGCCGCAGTGAGCAGTGCTGATCGTGCCCTTGGAGGCTTGTCAGTGGCTTCTGAACCTGCGGGGAAGCAGCTCTTTCCAGGCAGACAGAAAAACTGGCCACCAGAACCACTGATGTCCCTCCCTTCTTGTCACTCCCTTGCTTTCCCAACATTTTAGCCTCTGTAGCCTGGCTCCTGGTGGTACATTTCTTAAGGAGAGCCTTGGCGTTCCAAGAAGTTGAAAGTCAGTGGATGCCTCTTCCTTATGCTCTCTTAGAACCTAAAAGTTTGTTTGCTCATCCAGGAAACCCGGAGAGCCCGACACAAGCAGAGGGGATTTTAACTAGACTGTGTTTGGGGCAGCAGTACTCATTTAAATAATGGTGAAAATATGGTTTTGAGCATGATGTACGAGGCTCGGGGTTCCCAAGTGGCCCTGGCTCCTGGGGTAAGAAAGGTCTGCAGAGCTGGTCCCCGGTGTTCTTCAGTTCTGCCCACCTCCGGCTGGGCTCACAGGGCAGGCTGGGAGCACGGCTGGATCTGAGAATCAGAAGTGGATTTAAGGAAGGGAGCACTCGAAGACTCTTCAATCAGCCTTCCAACCACTAAACAAGCTTTTGGGACACGTGTTTCACGAACGAGTGCACACATGCACACACAGACGCAGAGCCAAGGGAGGAGATTTCAGAGCAATTGCAGGCTTGTGAGAACTGCCTGGGAACGGTGGAAAGGAATTTCTAGAGTCAGCCTCCAAAAATAGCTCCAGCCCCGGGACTGAACAGACATGAGAATGGAGCAGAAGCCAGTTCTTCCTGAGCAAACACCTTTGACCGAGCCAGCAGCCCCTGAAACAGGCACTGGCCTATCTCTCCTTGGTGGAGGCAAGGGCAGCCCTGTCTCTTTGAGGTCTCCTGAGATAACAGAAAGAGAAAGTAGAAAGGGCAATGAGTAACCCAGGGTCACTCCTACAACCTCACGTCCCCTTACCGAAGAAAGCCCAGCTTTTGCTGCCTTTGTGAAACCTTGAGATCTTTTCACAGCATACTAGAAAGTCCTTTGCATAATTTAGTGTAGGATGGGAACAGTAGCCACATGTGTAAGGCTCGGCAGGGTTGCCATTTATACCTAAGAGGCCAACAGCAGACTGAATCTCGGATCTGCTTGGTCAATCTAGACACTCAACCCTGGGCTGCAATTGAAGGAGCCTGAGGGGTTAACTTGATAGAGCCAGAACCTGGTGACAATAATACCATTCCTACCAGGGGATGAAGGTCCTAGTGCCCTGCTGCTCAACTGAACCTTGACTGGCTGTGTAGTGATCTTGGGGGAAGTCATGGATCACTCTTAAGCCTGTGGCTTTTCATTTGTACAATGGGCTAGAAAGGGAACCCACTTCATTAGTGCTGACAGTAAAATAAGATGGATGTAGCCAGCACAGCAGTTGGAACACAGCAGTCATTCAATGAACACTCACGACCATGGCTAGTATTTGGTCAATGAAAGCGATCTGATGTGGCAACTTGAAGGGTTCTTTGGAGAGTCCGTTCTGTCAAATGGTTTTTGCTGGGGCAAACACGTGAAGGAGTGTTTTCTTGAAGCAGACATGGGTGAAAGGATGTTTGGCTAAAGCACATGAAAGGCCACATGATGAAGGATTCTCCGCTAACAACATGCATACATTGGCCCACCTTACATTGTGCAGTTGAGCTCCATTTGTGGTGACTCCATAAAGAGAAACACACCAAAAAAACAAAAACAAAACCTCTGGAGGTGTGCTGGTGGCTTCTTGCTGCTTCCAGACTTGGGCTGATTGACAGAGTGATATCAGCTGATACAAACTCAAGTAAAGTTTTGCTAAAACAGACTGAAGTGCTGAGGCAAGACCCATATAGGACATGTGATGTTTAAAGGGCATATAAATACAACTCAAGAGTCTGTGAGAGGGGCTAGATTGTAGAGCTAGCTTACAACACTTGGTCTGCACTGATCTCCAGCTCGTTGAGCAAGGCTAGGCACAGAACTTCTCCTTGCGTCCCTGGTGGTCCTGGTCCCTCCTGCTGACTTATGCCAAATCAGCTGAGGCCTGGCTGTCTCTGCTAGGTCATGCCACCACTGCTCCTATCCCCACACTACAAACTGGAGTGCTGGTAACATGTGTGAGGTGTTTGCAAGTGGACGGAGCTGCCACTGCTGACCTGTGAACTGAACTGTTGATTTTCTGACAATGCAGATAAGATTTGGTCTAAAGAACAATTTCTGAACAGATCCACTTCCCAGCATATCCTAATAATCTTTCTTTTCCACTACCTCTGGTGGGTGGTGGGCTAGAAGGAATGTTAAAACATTTAAGAACCTGCCAGTGCCTGACAAATACAGAAGGAGATGCTCAAAGCCATCTATTGGACTGAGCACAGGGTCCCCAATGAAGGAGCTAGAGAAAGGACCCAAGGAGTTGAAGGGGTTTACAGCCCCATAGAAGGAACAACAATATGAACTAACCAGCAACCCCAGAGCTCCCAACCAAAGAGACTAAACCACCAACCAAAGAGTACACATGGTGGGACTCATGGCTTCAGCTACATATGCAACAGAGGATGGCCTAGTCGGTCATCAATGGGAGTAGAGGCCCTTTGTCCTGTGAAGGCTCTATGCCCCAGTGTAGGGGCATTCTACATCCTCCTGGCTGGTATGTTAGTATCAATCCTTAGTTTTCTCATCCTTAGAAATGAGCGCCATAATCTGTCCACCCCACAAAAGGGAAGTCAAGACTGAGGCAAACACTTGTCCCCCTGAGGACCTCAGTAAAGGGTTTTGTTACGTCCCCAGGACCCCTGTAAATGGACTCTGGTGTCAGTATTTAAGAGTGGCCTCCCCTCTACTGTGTCACCTTCCTGGCTCTGCAGCATCCTTTGCTATCTTGTGGCTAATGGCCCCCCATCACAACTCTTGCTCTCGAGCTGTTGGGCTTCATTAATTGTAGAAATGTACTAGGCACAACCCTCTTGAGACTTCTACTGTGCCCCAGAATAGTGTGCAATTCTTCATATTAAAAATGAATGAACCTGAGTCTTTTTTCCTATCCCAAGCCTCCTGGGGCACATTGAAAACTATAATCAAAGTAGTCTAAGCAGTTGGCACAAGCCCTGACTAAAGGCAGGCTGCCTCTCCAGTCTCACTTTAAATAAATTCTTTCCAGGTGTGGAAAGGGCTATTGAATATCCTTAGATGACTCTGGCTCATTCCATCCAACTGGACTCCCCTTCTGGGAATTTTCTCCCTCTTATCCACAACCTCCACACTTCCTGCCCTTCGTAGGGTTGTGTGTGTGTCTGTGGGTGTGGGTGTGTGTGTTCGTGCGTGTGCACGCGCATTCGTGCCAGGAAAACTGTTACCCCACACTAAGCACTTGCTGTTTTCCAGGCAGGCACAGGATGAGCACTTTCTACACAGAGCACTCTCCTGCTGCTCATTGCTGCAGAGACAGAGGAACTCACATGGCCTGCCCAAGGCATAAATTAGCAGATGCCTAAACTCACCTCATTGCCAGGAGCTGCCAGCTTTCTCCAGCTTCTCTTCTCTGCTGGCCTCATCCACCATTTCTCTCATCAGAGGCTGGCTCCCTGAATTCTCAATTGCTCCAGCCTCCCCGATGACCTCACTGTCCCCTTCTCCTCACTCTCCCCACATCGCCATACTCACTCATTAACAAAACATTACTAGGTTACTAGCATGCTCTTATGTCTCAGCACAGTAGTGGACTTTGGGGGTTATCAAAACGAGTAAGACTGCCCTTAAAAGGTGCTCACAGAATTAGGAAAGTCTGATGGGTGAACAAAAAATAACACTGGATGGAAGGCTGTGTGGACTGTGAGATAGATTGGAAGGTCTTTTTAGTGTGCACACAGGATTGAACGGAGCTGGAAATCATTGTGGTGGTTTAAACAAAAAAATCAATGGTATTTTGTTTGATTTTTGAATCTTTTGTTTGCATACCCTAAAGTCTGGAAGTGAGACATTCCTAAGATGGGACATTTTCAATGGCTGCAAAGCTTATTCTTCCTACAGATTTTGGCCCTGTCCTTCATGGCCACAGGATGGCTGGTGCATCTCTAGTGGCCCTACTTTCTTCAAAGCCCTCACATTGGAACGTTCTGCTCTTATTTTTTAACTGTCTTTGACCACCCCCCCCCAACCCCTGCTTGCTACATTTAAAGCATTCTTGTGATTTCATTGCTCGCTCCCAGAGAATCCAGAATAACCTACCAGTCATTATTCTGGGGTCATTATTCTGTCTGCTATACCACAAAGCAGGAAACACTCTCCTACCTCTGGGCTGGCAGGGTTAGGTGAGGAAGTTTACCAACAGGACCCCACCGACCCCTGGGGTATCTTCCTGGGGCTGGGAGCTGTTGGGTGTATGCACCCCACACATGCTGTTGACAGCTGTCCCCCAGGATCAAGTAGATGGAAGACACCAGGGAAGGTGCTCCCAGGCCACATCCCTCCTATGCATTCGGCTGACACAGCTTAGTGCTGCAGCTCTGGGGGAAGCTTTAGAAGCCGCAGCAGCCCTACCTTCGAGCAAACAGTGGAAGGCATACTTAGAACTAGCATGTGTAAGGCACGTGGGCCCAAGCTACCAGACAGGCCTAAGAAGTGGTAAGGCCGAGTGAGCTTAGACCATGGGAATCTCCGAGACTTGAGAACGACAGGAGTCAGGCCACTTCCTATCTGTCTCTGTACCTGCTCTGGATCATATAATCACCCAACAGAGAGGACCATGGGGCACCCAGTCACAGAGCATAACACCTGGAATGCTCCCCCACGCTAATGAGGCATTTCAGCACCCCAAGCATTCACCCAGAGACTTCCTGGGTATTCCTTCCCCACAAGAGGTCTATAATCCCTGGTCCACCCCAAATAAAGTGTATGTATTTACACTCACCACCAACTAAAGCAATGTAAACAAGCAAGGATAGCCTAAAACTCCCAGAAAAGGCTCTCTCTCCTGTACTTATCCTTCACTCCCAATCAGAGTAGATCCTGTTCTACCTTGGGCTCCACATCACCCTTTCTGCCTGGCACCCAAATGCCCCGAGTGCTCCTGACTCCTTCTCCCAGAGGTACCCTGGCTGCACCCAGGTACCCAGAGAGACTGGTGAGCACAGCATTTGTCCCAGACCCTACTGTTTCCCATTCTGGTCCTGCATCTGATGCCCCAGTGGGAAAGATGGGTTGTGTAGACTCTCCATTCTGGACTTTGCTGTCCCTCCTCCTAGTGGTGTGCTGGCAGCACCTGGGCACCCCTACCCCCACCCCTGGCAGAGAGGGAGACCACAGCACAACAAAAATGCAACAAACTTAGCCTGGGAGGGCCTGGCATTTGGGGAGTAAGCATTTAAAAATACAGTTGGCTTTCAGCAGCAAAGCTGGAGATCTGTAGACCACGAGAGCTTGTGTAGCAGGCGTTTTTAGTACAGAGGCCTGTCCTTGCTGCTCTGAGTGTCTGATTATGTACTGAGGCAGCCATCTGGCCCTCTGAGGGATTGGCTGTGCCTCATCTGTCCCAACTCAAGGTTCCAGGGCTACTAGTGCAGTTTCTGGGACTCTCCTGCCCTCTTGTGCTGGGGTGTAGTAAGCCCGTTCCAAGGTGTGATACCGGCCACTCACTGTTGGCTAGATCCTCTAGGAAGGTGGGCATGGAGTGAGGAGGAAAGCGGGGAAAGGCAGTTTGATTTGCTTCTGTGTGGCTAACATACCATGATTCGGGTTCGAGTTCTCCATAGAAAGGACCATTTAGAGAGACGAGAGTCGGGTGCTACATGTTTAATCTTTAAAAGTGAAAAACATGTACGTAACTTGAAAGGTGCTTTTGTGCAGCTGTAGAAAAAGCAGCCGTTTCCTCTGCAGTCCTAACTCACACTCTCCATAATGACTTGAGTTCTTAGCTCTGGTGGATTTCTAAACGTGCAGTATGAAGTCCCGAGTATCTAAAACGTATATATTCAAATATACAATAAAGAACATGTTTGTTTTTTGCTTTTCAAAACAAAACAAAACAACAACAAAAACGAAAAACAAAAACAACAGGAGGTTGCTGAGCCCACTGCTCTGAGTTTTCACAATTCTGGAGCAGTCACTCCAGAGCTGGAGGTGATCATGTGAAGCTGATCAAGCCACCACATGTGGCTGTGACATCTGGTGTTCTACCACACAAGCCATACCCAATCAAGCCTGAAAACTCACCGCACTGGAGAATGGGTTCTAGGGAGCAAGGACGTTGGGTACCGTCCCCTGGCATTTAAAGAGTCTAAGGCGGTGGATCTCAACCTTCCCGATGCTGTGACCCTTTAATAATGTTTCTCAGGTTGTGGGGACCCCCAACCTTAAAATTAGTTTCACTGCTACTTTACAACCACATTTTTGCTGTTATGAATCATAATGTAAATATCTGATATGTAGGATATCTGACATGCAAACCTCGTGGAAAGGTTTGAGGGGTTGCGGCCCACAGGTTGAGAACCAATGGTCTAAGCCACCTAATTATACTTGGTCTCACTCGTTCTAGATCCTATTCCACGTGCACCCACTTAGGTCAACCGCTGATTTAAGGTCAACCGCTGCATCTGAGCCTCTCTCCAAACAAAGCGATCAGGCCACTCCAAGCTATATCTCTGTAGAAACTCTCAACTCTCCTTTTGTGGTCTAACAATGCCTGAAATATTCTGAAATTAGAGGTAGTGAACCAATGCAAACTGGTTTTGGGTGCACGCACAATAAGGCAAAATGAACTTTAACAGAAAGCCTATTTACTATATTATGCCTATGCATAATGGGGCATGTATATGATTAAAAGCAGATGCACCATGGAAGATGCAGACAGTGAGCCAAGACTTGAGGAACCTAAGCCTATCAACAAAAACAGAACACTACCAACATTCTTCCCCTACCAATCTACTTCTGAACCTGCAAAAGCAGCAGTGGGCCCATACACTGCTCTCTGACAGCAAGCATGCCCGCCCTAGGTCCTTGCCTTGCTCCTTTGCTGCTTGCATGTACTTCAATTCTTTCAATAAAACATTTAGAATCTGGAAGCCAGTCCAGAGAGCATGAGTAACGTTACTACCTCCTCTCCTGACTCAGAATCCTACTCACCCAACCCTGTCCCCATCCCATGGCCCCAGCAAGGTAAAGATTCTTATCTCTTACCCTGAGTTTACAAAGGCACCTCAAAGGCACTAGAACATAACTGAAATGCACTGCCCTGAAGAGCAACTCTGAGCACTTCATTAGACCCTAGTGCTGGGGTTGTACACAATCATTCACAAGTCTTATATATAAGTGTTCTAGCTCTCTCTGTAAGAACCCAGCAAGGGAGGAGAGAAGCTCAATTAAAGAAACAAGTTCATCAGATTGTCCAGTGAGCAAGTCCATGACAAGCTTTCTCAACTACTAACAGATAAGGGGGCCCAGTCCACCGTGGCCAGTGCCTCCTCTGGGCAGGTGGTCCTAGTGCAAAGTAAAAGCCTGACCAAGTCTGTACAGAGTGTTCATCCATGGCTCCTGCCTCTGCTCCTGTTAGAATTCACACCCTGAGCTCCCTCACTGACGGGCTGTGGTTAGGATATGTAGCCAAATACACACAGGGGCTGTGGTAGGGTGTGGAGACTTTCCACTGCCACAAGTTGTTTTTGGTCATGGTGTTTATCACAGCAACAGAAAGCAAATTCCAGTGTTCATCCCCAGAGTGGATAAGCCAATGATAATTTACAGTATACACAGAAATATAAAGAACTATTGTTTACTACTGGGTCAAAGAAGTCAGACAAAAGTACCTACTGTATGTTTCCATTTACACAAAATTGAGAGAGTTCAAACTAACCTCAAGTGACAGAAAGCATATCAAGAGCTGCTGAACAAGGAAGTAAGGGGACGTAGAGATCCTTGTGGTTAATGGGTTTGCTCTTTATCTTGGCTGTAGTGTTTCATAGGCACACAGCAAAATGTGCCCAACTATATACATGTATATGTATATATACAGACAACTGCTTAACAACAAAGTAAGCCAAATACAGACCGTGACGGTACAAAAAAACAAGGGGCTGCCTGTTACTTTCTGTGGAACATAAAATAGCCACTACACAGATGATCTAATGGTACCTAACAGAAATGAGCATACAAACTCTTTACAAACAGCAAGTTCCATCCCTAGGTGTTTATCCACTGCCAAATAAAGCAAATGGCAAACTAACTTACACACCTTTTGAGAGCATACCAAACACATTGCTAAGAGGAGGTGCACAGCTATCTGGTTACGTGACAGCATGGACGTGATGTTCAATTTCACTGTCAGGTAGTGGCCATGGCAGCATCTGAAAAGGGAGATGGGGCCAGGGGAGTCCACTTAAGCCAGGCAAGCATGTTAATAACTCTAACGATGACAGAAAGCTGTGTTGCCTCTCATTTTCTACAGGCTTGAAGTATTGTTTTAATATTCTCAAAGACAACAAATTTCTACATGTCAAAATTTGCAAGAAAGTAATCCACAGGAAAATCTACAGTCTAAAATGAATTTATTAAAAACAAATTTTATACAAATGTTATCAAAGAACAATTGAAAATTATAAAAATATAGAACAAGATGCATATTTTTAAAAGTGTGGATAGTTGCCAGATGTCATTAAAACTCCTGA
Organism: Mus musculus; assembly: GCF_000001635.26. Taxonomy (NCBI): domain Eukaryota; kingdom Metazoa; phylum Chordata; class Mammalia; order Rodentia; family Muridae; genus Mus; species Mus musculus. The sequence goes on along the minus strand of NC_000080.6, from coordinate 47,739,759 downwards.
AAAGAAACAGTGTGCAAAAACAGGAGCTCTCTATTTTTTGGTCTCAAAAGAAAGGAGTTCCTTTAGATCTAAAAGACTTTATTATTTCTATCAATATTCAATGTACTAAAATTAAAACCAAGAAAAAAATGTTAAAGCTTTTTTCATACAACATACAAGATTATGGTCTCCCCTCCCCCAACTCCTCCCCATTTCAACACCCACCCAACTCATGGCCTCTAAAACCAACAAACAAACAACAAACAAACTCATTAACTAAACCAAGACACATTCAAACGAACTCAAAGCAAAGTTCTGCACACTACACCTGGGTTATTTCATGCTGGGCAGCTCCTCCCAGGCAGAGAGCCTGCCCTGAAGGGTGGTTCAGATACTCAGGGAGATGCCACTGCAGCAAGCTTTTCCTTTGCCGAGGAGTTTCTACTGCAGGTAGCTTCTTGGTAAGGGGTAAGAGTGGGTGTCTCCTTCCCCTAGCAGTGCTGGGACCCCATCTGACTTGAATATGTGGTGCTGCCAGTCCCTGTGAGTTCCCATGTGAGTCAGCCCTGTTGTGTCTGTTGTGGTTCCCTGGGGCAGCACAGATGACAACAGAGTGAAAAGAGCAGGCTATAGTATCTTATGAAAGTAGTTTTAACCTTCAACATCTCTAGAAATCAAAGGTCAGGGGGACGCCAAGAGGGCTATGTGTCATACACGTCTAAAAACCAGAGGTAGACAGACCCTCAGAAAATATCAAGAGAAAATGAGAAAGACAAAGTAGTACCGCAACAAATTCCTCTTTTAAAAATTACTCTTTTTCTACACAACCATCTATTTTTCTCTAGCTAGTTACATACACATAATTACAGAAACATATATGTAGATATGTATATGCTCATGAGTCAGTCCCAAGCCAGATGTTTCAGGCTCAGGAGTAGAATACTGGCTCTCCTGAGTAGCCAAGACTAGGTAGGAGACTTATTCTCTGTGCCTCAGTTTCCGTATCTACAATGAAAAGGAGGGTAGAGTATATTCCTTTCCTGCCTCAATCTAGTGAATAATAAAGTGTCCAATTCAGGTAAATGATTTTAAGATATTTCGCCTATGATGAAATGTACACATGACAGTGCTATATAATGGAACTCTACCAATGAACACGAAATGGTCAACTTTCCTAGGGAAACATAGGTCTACCACCAATCTGTCAACAGCCTAAACCTAAGACTTCTTTGCCAATCCCGGCAGTAGTTTTGCTTTGTGGGACTTCCCTCACCTGTTGTGCAAACCCTCATCACGCCCCACAGCTTCAGTTTATAACACAGTCAGCACCCAAGCTCGGGCACTAGTGGTACAATCTGGGACTGTCTGTCCTTTTCAGTCCTCCCCTTGCTGTCTCTGGGCACCTAGATAATGGAGCCTCTGTGTGAGGGCACTCCTGGCAGCCTTCTCCTGGTGGCCTCTGCTCCTCCCATACACCTTCTATTGGTGGACCTGAGCAAATCCATTTCAAGAGGGACTTATTTGGATTATGGTTTCAATCCATTATTGGCTGCCTTCACTGCTTGGCACCTGACAGACTATCATGGTAACGTGAATGTGTGGTAGAGGTTAGAACCTTTATGATACAATCGTTTATCAGGAGTGTCACCAACTGGGGAACCATGTCTTCACACAGACCTAGGGAGATGGGAGCTCTGTTTCATATCCATGACATACCATCCAAGAGAGTCCTCACAGTACTGGCATGGCTTCAGTGCTGTGGGCAGCACAGCTACTGTGCTCTCTTGTGAACTATGCAAAGACAGCTGATACCTAGTCTTCTACACAGTGCCCTGACTTCTGCAAAACTGATGAACTCTCACACACCAAGAGGAATGGGCTGTTTCGTGGCATTTCCATCACTCCCTTCCATGTCTCTTCATTCTCTTTTGGAGTATCAACAAGTCTGTTCCCAAATGCACCTCTTGTAAGACAGTAGAAAGATGAACACTGGGACCAGAAGGCAAAGCAGCTGGTAAAACCTTCACCACTCATACAACTGAGCTCTAGGGACGTTTAACCTAAGGGCAGAGCCTGAGCGCAGAGCTACAGCTGCCCAACTGAACCATTGCTGAATGGGAGCACGGTTAGCTTTCCCTATATTACTCCAAAGTGAAGAAGCTGGCTAGACTGATAGATGTACTAGGGACAAACATTAATAGGATTATATAGGGACATATAATAGGGTTTCGTATAGGAAATCATTAAAAGTTACTCATGCCCCATGTCGGGATGAGCAGTGTTGTGTATGATGCATGAGTGTGTATGGTTGTGACACGGAGGGAAGGGTGCAGATGAAAGACTGAGGTGACATTCAGAACAAAAGAGGCCATTTGTGTTCTGTGATTGAGTCTCGCTTTGTAGCCCAGGCTACCTTCTAGCTCATGGTCCTCTTGCCTCTACTTACCAACTGTGCTTCTGACAGGTGTATCCACTAGACCTGCTTCAAAATCAAAAGGCTCTCAACAAAAGAAATACAGACTACAAAGCCTTTGTGCAGAAACATGACTGCTTTGTCCAAGAAAGCAATAGGGGCTGGCAGGATCCCACAACAGTTAAAGAGCTTACTTCCAGGAGACATCCATGGACTGGAGTCCCGGCATTCACCAAGCAGCTCATAAGTCTGCCAACTCCTCTTCTAGGAGATTCAATACGATCTGCTGGCCTCCAGGGGCATTATAAGCAGGTAGTGCACATACATACATGCAAGCAAACCACTCATGCACTTAAAATCAAAATCAAAATTTAAAATAGCAATAATACTAAAAGGTACTTTAATATTCTTTGGCACAGGATACTTTTCATCTAAAGAAGACAGTGTTCTTAATACCACAGACACACACACAGACACACGGCTTCCAACAGACAAGAGAACACATGTAACCTGTACTAACACACTCTCTGAAGAGGGAGACTTAACAGGTGTTACTTGAAACAGTAGTAATAGCAGCAAAAATAAAGCAGAGCTCTCCTCCGCGGTGAATGGGACTCAAACGCCTGCACCTTGCCATCACCCACGCTGTGGGACTTGGCACAGTCCTGACCCAGAGAAGACACAAAGGTCTAGTCAGGAAGTTACAGAAGCAACAAGACTTGTCTTGTTTGGTGGCTGCAATTAGAAACAGCGGTCTGAAGCGCTAGTGAAACTTGTTGAAACTCAACGACAATCAGAGTGAGTCATGTTGAATAATAAGTGTCCCTTTATTTGCTGATTATAATAGCAACAAAAAGTGTTTCCTTGAGTTGATGTCAGAGGCGGCTTCTTCCCAAATGTTAAGTAAAGCAGTGTACAACATCAGTATTAAAATGTTAAATTTCACATTGTCTATACCACTTTGATCTTCTGAACAATTTAATTGAGCAAAATAAGGTAAAAGTTTACATTTACTTCATCTTTAGGAATGTAAAGGTCTAATTATTCAAACAGTTTTATTATAAAACTAAACTCTGAAGGTGTCTACAGAGTTGGCTTTTTAAAGTGTTTCTCTTTAAGTCAGTAGTCTAACAAGGATTAGAAAAGACAAAACTGTCCAGTGTCTGACAAAGTAGAAAGGGTAAAACATAAATAAGGCTTTAATTTGGCAAAATACAATACAACGCCTTCTGTTAACTTCTAACGAGTAATTTCCCAATTACTTCACTCTGCAAAAGAGAAGAAAGTGATCTATTTAGAACAAGGTAAGAGAAGCAACCCACGAGCACGCACCCCACACACAGTTCACAAGACCCAGCCTGGCGCTTCAGTGGCACCCGGAGCCCCTCATACTGATGGTGATCACACGAGAGGACACCTCAGGACTCAGAAGCCTTTAGGTAAAGATTTTGAAATGACAACCCTGAGAAGCCACTCTTATTAGGTCTTGCTCAGTATAATGCAAACCCAAGGAGCAAAGTGGACCAGGCTGAAACTTACAAAGCCCATCTGTAAGAACAAACACAGTCTAAGGCAGGAGGCAGTCAGACTCAGTCTCAGTCTTAAAGCTCTCTAATAATTAAGCCCTTCCGTAGCTCCGAGGCAGCAGACTGGGCATATCCGTCCAGCCTTTCTGTGACTGCACTACTGAATGCAGAGAAGTGTCAGCAAGTCACTCACGATGCTGGCAAATGGCGTTAGCAAGTACCCTAGAGGAGACATAGAAACTACAGGAGGAAGAGATAGACACAAGGAGAGAAGTGAAACTAAGCACTGACAACATGAAGGAAAACAAGATTAAGAAAGGCTCTGAAAGAGGAACAGTCAGGCTGCAGCCCTGGGACGAGGAGAAGAATTTCTCTGCAAAAGAGAAATCAAAGTCATCTGCCAATCTGGGGAAGAGAAGTGCCAGAAACATGACTTCCATAGAACAGACAACTGAGCCGAGCGAGCGCTTCTGTCCCGACCGTAGCGACAGACCAGGGTTCACTGCGTCCAGTCTTCTGAGAGACAGTCAGCACTGTTGAGGGCATGCACTTAGGTAGGCTAAAGGCTGGCTCTCCTGAACAGAAAGCGTCCACGGTACGTACCTGCCACATCACCAGAGAAGGCTGTCAACTTCTCCATGTGCCTAACCTACCCCTGGCCTTCTGTCTGGCTGTCAGTCATAGGAACATTGGTATAGGTTCCAAATGGCAGTTTGCCTTGCCCTTTTCACACAATAATTTTGGAGCAAGGAGCCTCAGAAGAAAAATATCTGAACTATTCTTTGTATATTCAAAACTGTTCTCACCTTAGCAGTATAATTTAAGTCATACGAAGCATTTTTAAGTGCTACTAGACTTAGGCTTTTCTGCAGTCATGTAAGCAACAAGAGCACACAACATGATCTAATGATGGCCTTCTTATTTCTCCTAACCCAAACCCCTCACTTCAAACATGAAGGAGTAAATTGCTTAGGTCATCTACAAAAGGAAACTCAAAACACCAACTTGGTATGGCGCCACCGTGATTCTAGCACATTCCAGGCCAAACAGTGCCTGAGCAAGTCACCTCAAAACAAAACAACCACCAAGCCAGCTCTAATCAGCAGAAATTACAGAAATCTACTACTCCTATCTTTAGGTATACAATAAATTCTGTATGTTCTTTTCGCATTATGAAGTTATGATGACTTTATTTTTTAGTCCAACCTTGATAAAACAAAGCCAAAAGCAACCAGTCATAAAAAGACGGAAATGCCCATAGATACTTGCCCTAAAGTAGGACTAGAATCAACTAAAAGGCAATTACAGCCTACAACAGACCAACCCAGGTAGCCATGTCACAACCAGGCTTCCTGACAGGAGACTGCAGTAACTATGCTATAGTTCTTTCCCTCTAAACCAAAAGACTTCAAAATGTGTGCATAAAAGGAACAAAACAAGAAAGGTCAAAGCTGCCACCTAGAACTTGTGAGAAGGAACATTTCTTGAGTGCCATGTAGCTCACTTTCCAGTGAGTAATGTCATCTGTACTGCATTATGCATAAGGAAGCAGCAGCTCTGAGTGTCCGTACCCACACCTGGATTATGTCTCCTTTGTGAGTTGTTGATTTACTTCCTGAAGCAATTGCTGTAACTGTGTCACAGTCTGATTGAGACTTACAGACATCGTCTCTTTCTCAGGAGACTCCTGAAAAGAAGGTGGAAGGGATAATAACTTCAAAAGCCTCCAAACACAAAGACAACAATGTGCAACCAAAAAAGGGAAATGACCTAAACATTTGTAAAACAAAGTTAGCAACAGTAAAAATCACATACAAAAATGTTTGCAGATTAGTGGCACAAACTAGCTGGCACCAAAGAAAACTATGCTGCATAAAATGTCATAAAGGAAAACTCTATAATCTGTGAATGTTGTAAACAATGTATTTTTTTCCTTTCAGAAAACAATTATGTTTTAAAAAACAAAACAAACAACCTGTCCAGCAAAGGGCAGCATGCCTCCACCAGCCCAGGAGCAACACATGGCTGCTTACTGGGTGCCAGAGATACCCCCCTCTACTCAAGGTCTCCATGGTACTCAGTTGTTCCTTCTAATAACCCTACAGGACAGGTGACACTGCCAGTACCCTTTACTGAAGCAGAGTGACAGCCACAAATGAAGTTAGTAAGCAGCAGGGCACAGAGTCAACCATCTACACTCTAATGCCAAGGCACTAATGCATACACCTCTCCATAGACACACTACAGTTACTACAGGACCTCACAAAGCTAAAGTGAGACTACCAGTAGCAAGAACGCAGCGGCCCTCGGGAGAGAAAACAGCTTTGGGTTAAGAGTACTATATCTGGTGCTGGTTAGCTCAGTGAGGCAGAGCGTGTGTCATATGAACAAGGCCATGGGTTCCATCCCAAAGTTGGCTCCCATCCCCCAAACAAGGAAGCACAGTTTGGAGCCAAAGAACATGCTTGCTCTTCAGAGTTTACAAGGCCTAGAAAGTTGAGGCTGAAGGAAATACCCACCATTTCTGGGGAAATATCACTGTTCTCAATAACAACAGTGTCTCCAGCAGCTTTCAGTGAGATTTTTGAGTGGATAGAGTTCAGGGACTGTTGAGCCTGTAACAGAAGCACAAGGAGAAGATACATCAAAACACACAAAGGAAGTAACTTAATATGTATTCTGTACAAAATTAAAGCTCCTCTCAACATGTGATGTAAAAATTTTGTCACTGAAATGAAAACAGTGACATCTCCCACCAATTTATAACAATATGTGTGCACATTTTCAGCAGGTCAAACATGGGAACTGAATAAGGAAATTAAAGCTAGAAATAAGCACACTGGTAAATTTAAGTTTTAGCCTAGACTACAAGTCTGCCAACTCCTACCCACAATCTGATTTTTGACAGCTCACATCTAAGAATGGGTGTTATGGTTTTTAGTTTTGTTTTTTATTTCATTTTAATTTTATGTGTATTAGTTTTTTGCCTTCATATATGTCTGTGTGAGGGTGTTGAATCCCCTGGAACTGAAGTTACAGACAGTTGTGAGCTACCATATGGGTGCTAGGAATTGAATCCAGGTCCTTTGGAAGAGCAGTCAATGTTCTTAACCACTGAGCTCTCTCCACAGAGTTTCACTGTGTTTAACAAAGTTTGGCATTTTTGAGATAGCCTGGTAGCTCATACCTGACTTGAACACATTATGTAGACAGACAATGCTTATAGTGAACTAGTGATCTTCTAGCTCCTGCTGCCCAAGTGCTTGGATTACAGTATTACAGTAGGCACCACCAATACTTGGCCTCTCTTGTTTTTGTTTTTGAATGAAACATGTAAGTCTATCACGTGTGGACCACTAATCCTAAACTAGTCTGGGTTTGCTAACTCCTGATCTGGAACCTTTTTTGAACATAAAGCATATTTAGAGAAAATTAGCAGAAAATGTTTTATGAATGGGCTCCAACATTGTTTTGTTTTTAAAGATTTATTTATTTATTATATGCATGAGTGCTCTATCTGCATGTAAACCTGCATGCCAGAAGAAGGCATCAGCTCATTTTATAGATGGTTGTGAGCCACCATGTGGTTGCTGGGAATTGAACCCAGGACCTCTGGAAGAGCAATTAGTACTCTTAACCACTGGGCCATCTCTGCAGCCTATACTTTCAGTTTACAAAGTTTGTTAACTCGGTAAAACACACTTATGTGCATCTGAATTCCAATTGAGCATTCCTACTGTCTGCAGGCAGGAGAGCGTCACCTACCACTGACACTTCCGCCACAGACATGCATGGTTTAACTACACCCATACTGTCTGAGGAACTGCACTGCCATACTAAAATTACATCTTTTCTGTTTTGATTCCGAAGTTAAAACTTAAAGTAACACACCAAATTAAATAATACACGTCTCAACCTTAAGAGATGTCCTCTCTGGGCGGCACACACTTAATCCCAACTCCAGAGGCAGCTGCATGCATTTGAGGCCAGCTGGTCTACACAGAGAGTTCCAGGCCAACTAAGGCTCTGAGACCCCATCTCAAGACAAAACAAAAAAACTTGGTACTCTAACACAAATTTTCTGAATTCACATTTAACATCTAATCTGTTTTTAAATAATCTGAAATTGTTCAAGAATTTCTCAATTCTTAGTCTTTTTATTAATAACAATCATAAGCTCTAAGTATGCACAACAAAAATAACTTTCATGTATGATATTTAAACATGCCATATTTAAATAAGAAATGTAAAAGATGTTATTATATTAATATTTAAATGTTTACAGTAATTGATATAGGTATCAAAATCTAAGTTATGTAAATCCTTGATTATGCAATTCCAAGAAAGGGATATGTGTAATTTTTCTGATAACTATAATCTCCCACAAATACTTGCATAGCTCTGCGTTAAAACAACAACAAGAACTAAAAACACTGCACATCAGAACGACAAACAGCCTGTTAACCAAATGAAAAGAATCAGAAACACAATCCTAAAGAAATCAACAATTTGAGTAAGAGAATAAAAAAACCATTTGCGCTCCGCATGGTGGCACACAGTTGCAGTCCAGCAGTCAGGCTACAACACTGAGTTTAAGGTTAGCCTGGGCTACACAGAAGAAAGAAAGGGAGGAGGAGGAGGAAGAGGAGGAGGAAGAGAGAGGAAAGGAAAAGAAACATATATTGGTACAAAACACTGACTGAAAGGAACAAACGTCTGAAATTATTTATATATTTTTTCATTTCCTAAACAAACTAAAATGTACACCACTATGTACCCTACCCGCCTTGATGATAATGGACTTAACCTCTGAACCTGTAAACCAGCCTCAATTAAATGTCCTTTGTAAGGCATGTTATGGTGTCTGTTTACAGCGATGGAAACCCTAACTAAGACAGTGACAATGGCAAATCTTATTTGAAAACTTTAGAGGGCTGGAGAGGGGGCTCAGCAGTGAAGACCATTCACTTACTTTAACCCCATGAATAAGATCTGAATTCAATTTTTAGCACCCACATGTAGCTCACAACCACCTGCAACTCCAATTACAGGAGATCCAAAGTCTCTAGAGGTACTAAGTACACATGTGGCACACAGACATACATGCCAACAAAACATACAACATACACACACACACACACACACACACACACACACACACACACACACACCAAATAATTTCAAAGGATTTTCAAAACTGAAGAAAAAGTAAAAACTTTAACTCCAAATGAGGAAACAAGTCAAAGGGTTTTATTGTTGCTGTTGCTGTTGTTATTTACCAAAAAAGTGATTACACAACCAGCAGCCTACACATCTAAGGACCCAAAAGGACAGGAGCGGTTTTACAGTGTCTGCTTAAGATGCACGCAGGACATGGGTTGGGGACACTCACTTTCTCCAAGTCAAGCAGTGTCTTACCTTATGCAAATCATCAGCTACCTTCTTTCTCTCCGTTTGTTCATTTTGAAGTTTTGAGTGTGTTTCATTTAACTGTGTCTTGAGCTGTAGAAAAAGGAACAGAACGATTGAGTTATTTGCTTATGAAGAGTGGCTATGAAAGAATGGACTCTTAGGAGCCATGATGCACATGATGCACAGTGGATTAGCTAGCAGCTGACGAGAGGTACAGAAAAGCTGGCAGCAGAGGTCCAACCTGCAGAGCTGAACCTAAGAGATGCAAGAGAATGAACTAGAGTTTAGTGTAGAAGACTTTAACCCCAAACCAGAGTCAGACACTGAGAGCCTTTAATAGTTACTGTTCATAGTTACTGAGACTATTACAAATTAAAAGGAACACATAAAAATTTCTAATCATCTTTAAAACACTCCCTTGACCTAGAGTTCTTTGTATAAGTCCATTGGGAGATGAGGGTGGTTGAAGGCTTAGCCTGGTGTTTAAAAGGACTTGTTCTAGGAGAGGACCTTGGTTTGATGCTCGGCACCCAAATATAGCTGTCTTTAACTCAAAGACACACATGCAGATGAAATACCCATGCACATGAAATAAATCTAAATTTTTAAAAAGTTATTACTTTAAGCCAGTGAAAAGTTTAAAAACCCAACAAAGTAACTTTGAAAACAGCAATGTAAGGTCATTCTAGCCTAAACTGCACCAACAAGAAATGTCGAGGGGTTATACTGCTGCTCTTCCAGAGGACCTCTGTTCAATTCCAAAGGTTCATTTCCCAGCGCCCACACAGCTCACGGCCATAGATTCGTAACTCCAATCTCAGAAGATCCAACGTTCTGGTGTTGGTGGGCACTAGATACATACATGCATGCAAACATTCATAGACATAAAATATTTGTTTTTAAAAATATTGAGAAAGAACTCTCAACAGCCAAATTGTCAAAACCAGGCTGTATATGACCCCAGTGTCCATGCACAATACCTCTTTCTCACAACTGTTCCAATTAAATAGAAAGGAAACTATTCACACTGTCTAAAAAGTTAATGCCAGGCATGGTGGCACACATCTTTGATCCCAGCATTTGGGAGGCAGGGGCAGGCAGATCTCTTGAGTTCAAGGCCAGTGTGATCTACAGAGGGAGTTCCAGGACAGCCAGGGCAACACGGAGAAACCTGTTTTGAAAAGTGTGTGTGTATGTGTGTGTTACTGATTTTTGCCTCCCAACCACAGGCATGACTTTCAAAAAACTTTTGGAATCTTAAAAAGGTAAGAAGTAGATGAATAAATAAATAAAACAAACAAATAAGTCCAGTAGAATTTAAAATGGCGGGGATTCCCGCTTGGCCGACTCACTTGGGGAAGGACACTAAATGGCTAAAGCTTCTGCCGCCTTCTGTACTTAGCTGAGAGAGCTCAGTTCTCTCTGGTGAAGACCACCATACAACAGCGTGCATGGATGGCCCAGCAAATTCATTTTATTTAAAAATAAAGTAACTATTACAATCACAAGACAGGAAAGAAAAACAGAAATTGTTACTTAAAGCTGTCTCCTGATAGCAGAAGGGTAATTAACACAGGCCAACCAACAAAATGGAGGTAACCACCAGCCTACAGATCTGGCACAAAGGCTACAACTGCTGAGTCAGCTCTAAGCACCAAAACTAAGAAGAAAACTCTCTAGTTAAAAATGAATCTGTTAGCTGCTCAGTAGTGGCACAAGTCTTTAACCCAGCACTGGGGAAGTAGAGGCAAGCTGATCTCTTTGAGTTTGAGGGCAGTCTGGTCTATAGAGGTAGTTCTAGGATAGCCAAGGTTACACAAAGAAACCCTGTCTCAAAAACAAAAACAAAGCTAGGAACCGTGGCAGACACCTTAAATCCAGCACTTGGGAGGCAGAGGCAGGTGGATATCTCACTTCGAGGTCAGTCCGGTCTACAAAGTGAGTTCTAGGACAGCCAGGGCTAAAGAGAGAGACCATGTCTTAAAAAAACAAAACAAAACAAAAAACAAAGATTCTTCCAAAACATTCTATAGGCATACAACTTTGGAGTATCACAGACCTAGTCAGTGTGATACACACCAAATACATGCAGAAAACTCGTCTTATATTGCACTGGAAATGGGTATTGCTAAAACAAAGCACTGGTAAATGCAACAAGAATTGAAAATATGGGGGCATGTGCATGCACACAGTACTCTATTCCTCATACAACTCTAAAAACGAATTCCCAATAATCACCTGTCATACAGGGCATCGTGATGCACACCTGCAAATCTCAATGAATCTCAAAGCTCTGTGAACTGAAGCGGGAAGACTGCTAGGAGTTCAAGGCTAGGCGGGATTATATAGCCAAGCTGCCACCAAATACCCCAATCAAGAAGGAAGAAGCAGGTGGGGAAACAAGAGAAGCAGGGATAGGTGTGGAGGAGGAGAATGGTCAAGATGTATATATGAAGATGCTATGGTGAAACTCAGTACTATATGCTAACCTAAAGTTTTTAAACAGTAGAATTAAAAAAAAAAGTAATAACTGCTGTAACAAAGAGTGATCAGGAATGAGAAAGAATAGGGTAAGCAAGCTCTCTGTGTACATGTGTGGTGCTAACTGAAACAACTCTCAACTAGCAGCATTAATGTAAAATCACGAGAAACTTACTTTATTCTTTGAGTATGCTCACACACTTTTTTTTTTAAGTTAATGTTATAAAGTGTTTTAAATCCCAGGAGGATAAAATTAGTGTACAAAACAGAACAGGATAACTATCTAGCTAACAGGTCAGCATGTCAGCAATCAGTACAAATCCCTAAAAATTACAAGAACAGGAATGCAAAGAATCTCACATCTTAATAAATTCAGCTGAGACTAAGGCCTGGGGCTACTTGGGAGGCTGAGGCAGCCAGGGCTACAAAACTCAAAGCTACCTTAGGCAATTTAGCAAGGCCTTACATCAAAAGGAAAAGGAAAAAGAAGGACTGAGGATGAAATTAGACAGAAAATGTGCCTATTATGCATGAGGTCCTAGGTTTAATTCCTAGAACCTCAAGGAAGGAAGGGAGGAGAGGGGAGGGAGGAAGGGATCGGTTCAGTCACAGTCAGTCACTGTGGGCTAGGGCTGCTAAGTGTTAGATTCCATACTGATAATGAACACTGGCTCATATCTATAATCCCAGCTAAAAGTCTGAGCATTACTGTGAGTTTGAGACCAGCCGACATAAGAGACCTTGTCTCAAAAGAACAAATAGTACAGAAATTACTTTTAAATGTTCTGAAATTTACTTTTAGAAAGACTAGTTAGCTTTGGTTGGGGTTATGTCTTGAATGAATAACACGCATCTGTAAGCTACAAAACTAGAAATCCCTACCTGGGCAGTGGTGGTGCACACCTTTAATCCCAGCACTTGGGAGGCAGAGGCAGGCAGATTTCTGAGTTCGAGGCCAGCCTGGTCTATAGGGTGAGTTCTAGGACAGCCAGGGCTACACAGAGAAAACCCTGTCTCGAAAAACAAAACTAAACAACAACAACAAAAAAACCTAGAAATCCTAGTTAACTATGATAGTTCAAGAAGACAATCTTTACAACTCCTCCTATCAAATTTTGTTTCTTTATTCACCAAAAAGTAATAATGTTCAAGAAATTAGGTTGTAAAAAAAGCAGAACACTTTGAAATAGAGTTGGAAGCCAAACATGCCATTATTAGGAGCTAAGAAAAGAAGAACCATCTTTGGAGACATCAGAGGAGGAAGATGATCTCTAACCTAAGGAAAGTGCCAAGCTAAAGGTGGTTAGCCAGGACGAGAAGGCTGGTGGAGCCTGCACACCAGCACGCGTGTCTCCAGAGCCGACTGGACACTCAGTGGAGGACAAGCTTCTTACCAAGTTAAGCTCTTCATTCTGTCTTACTGCTTCAGAATATGAATCATCAAGCTTTTTCTGCAACTCAGTCAACAGATCTTTCAGCTGCAATGAAGTTTAAAGTTTAAGATTGGTCTTCATGATAACCCATACTTTGCAGCTACTCGGAAGCTCTTCTACAAACAACTTAAACAGAATTACTTTAATGTCCTGTCTCAACTGAACTGAACTAAACTGAAAAGCAGGTCTGAAAAATGTCTAAGTACCTCTCTGACTTCCATCACGTAAGTCGATCGCTCCATCTCGGCCTTCTCTAGCTCCATTTCCAAATGCTCTCTTTCTCTTCTCAGCTGTCAACACAACAAAGGGCAGTTAAGCCATTTACATTTTCCTTCCATGGTTTTTCCCATAATAGAATGTTAGAATACTTATGAATTTAAAGCTGTTATCAACTCAAACTACTCAAGATAAAAACATATGAGACATAAAAGTAACTTTAAAGCACAGATGTTTGAGCAACCCATAATGCTAAGACTAAGTTCACAGGTTGCGAGTCTAAGTATCAGAACACATACATTCTCCATATCTTTGTTTTCTTGTCTTAGTCGCTCTAGCTCTCGCTCTGAGGCTGTGAAGGAGGACTGCATCTGAAATGTGAGACAACATTAAGAGAGAGCCACTGAGGGAGCACTGGAGATGTGGGCTGCAGACATGTTACACTCCAATGAGTACCTAGCTTCGGAGTTGTGACATGGCACGGTCTATAAGTGGTTGGGCCATATTCATCTCTAGCCTGGGCCATGGATTGGTTATGGAGGTTTTTAGTTTTGCTTTTTAAATTTTTATGTATTTGAAAGAGGGACAAATACAAGCCACAGTGCATCTGGGGTCAGGACGATTTGCAGGACAGTTCTCTCCTTCCACCATGGATAGGATCTGGTTGTCAGGTTGGAGCAAGTCCCTTTGCCAACCCCATTTAGAGGTTTCAAATGTAGCCCATACTGATTGTCAATTAAAGCTCTTAAAAATGATAGTCTCACATGTGACTTCATTTAAGTAATGATCAGATCCTACCCACTTGTACTGATCCTATATTAAGAGCCAGCTAGAATCACTTAATTTTGGTAGCAATAGCTAATCACTATATTTACTCTCCAAGGGTATTAACACAGAGCAAGGCCAGCAACCTACAGCCTGCCTGCACACATCGATGCAAAAGATCCATGAATTTCTTAACAACATCTGTGAAAATGGCAGAAAAACAGACTTCCCAGCAGTGCACGGGTCACATGAACAGAAGCAGGACTTAACTTTTTCTGGAATGCAGTATGATATGGGTAGCTTGTTTCGAACCTGGGGTTCTGGATCTTGCTATAGAATATGTAGTGCCATCACTCACAAAGCACTCTGCCTGCTACATCACCCTCTGGTCACTCAGATGAGTGACTTTCAAATGGGTCAACATCAAGACCACCTCAGACTCCAGACCTGCTTCCCTGCCACACACATGTAGGACACGGGTGGCCTAGGATGCATCTACACTGTGTTCCCAGGTGACAATGGTGGGACTGAAAGCTCAGCCGCTGTAAACCCACCCTTAAATACCTGTTTAATCATCCTTTGAGACTCGTCAGCTTTAATTTTCCATTTACTTTCTTCTTGCTCCACACTTCGCTGAAGTTTTTGCAAAATCCCTTCCTGTGGACAAAGGCAGAATTGTTCTGAAATTTTTTTGATTTTCAATTATTGTTTTCAAGATAAATCACATGGGCCAGGAAGAAATAAGCCAATAATTTAAAAATAAAATGGAAATGTAATTCAAGCCATATCCTACTGTTTCTGCAAGGACCGACTTGTATTTTTCACATTCCAGCTGTAGCAAAGTGTGCATCTCACTAGCTTCTTTCAATCTGTGCTCCAAAACCTGCAAAGAATAAGAGAAAAATGACAAATGAGAGGGTTGTACTTCACATTAGTTTCAATATCTCATGACGTAGTAAACGGATTCAATGATTTTTAACAGAATACCACATCCTAAGCAGCAGCGCAGCCTGAGGCCTTTTGGTCACATGCTGTCCCCTTGTGAAGCTCTTTTTAAGTCCTAACAAATGTCATCAGGCGTTTATAGCAAGGGTTTGACTCTGCACATGTGGCGGGCGGCATGTAAGGAGACCCATAAGTAAACATTACAATGCTTACGACACACATGAGGAAGACTTTACTCCTGCCACCAGGATTCAAACCGACCAGGGATCTGCACTCTCTCGGTGGCCAAGGACAAGAAGGAAGTCAGCTTGTGAGTGCTGCCGAGGTTATCTGGGCAAGCCAGTGAAAATGGCTACAGATCTTAGTTTGACTTACACTGAAAACTTAAGCTAAAAGGTGATGAGAGTAACTAGTCATTTAGTTTTAGAAATGAAGGCACCATATTCTTTCTAGTACACAGCTAATAATGCATCCTCTGTCACCCCAGTGTTTCTGAGAGCAGCTTCTGGTGTGCCCCAACTCTCAGTTTGTCAACTAACCTTGACCGCCTCTGCGTCTGAAGTTCCAGCTACGCACGCTTTTGCCTTCTTTTCAAAGCCACGCAACCATTCACTGTAATTCTGTGGAGGAAAGGTCAGTTATTGGTTTCCATAAAAGTCTGATTTAAAAAAAAAAAAAATTAAGAGCACCAAATCAGATGATTATAAAAGAAGCCTACATACATTGTCATCATACTTACCCAGACAGTTTTAAAAAACAAAGAAAGAAAGAAACACTAAAACCCAAATGGTGGCACACGCCTGTAGCTCCACAGCCTCAGAAGGGAGAGCAGAAAGATAACTAGCTCAATACCAACGTCAGTTACACGGTGCGTTTCAGGCCACCTAGGCTATATAGAAAACTATCTTAGGGGAAAAAAGACCAAACAATTCTTTTTGACACAAGTCTGGAAGTGCTAGAATTAAAGACAAATGCAACCATAGCCAGCAATAATAGATAAGTAAATAAATAGTTTAATGTACAAAGAAATTAAATGCATATTAGTATCAAGATAAAGTGCTTTTTATCCATAACAAAATATTTGCAACTGAGTTTTGGACTCAAAGGCAGTAGACCTAAGCTCAAAATTCATGTCCTAACACTATGAGAAGTATTCATGAGCAACAGGCTAATAAGCTTAATTTGTAAAAATTCAAGATCTAGAATAAGGAACATTTCAAAAACTTTTCCACATAAAATACTTCTAAACACAAGTATTTAGAATTTAAAAATTCTAACTAGAGGCATTCTGTTCAGAAGATTTTAAATTCTTTGAAGGTACTCCAAAACTTTCTGAAAATAGTTCATTCAAAAAAATGCATTATAAGCATATTTTAAATCTTAAGGGAGTGAGAAGCACACATTTATTTATCTACAACACAAAACTGGTTTCTGTTTGCAGGTTAAGTGAAGAAAATAATACATATATTGTTTAAGCCATTATCTGAAACTTTAGAATAAATCATTAAAAATTTTTGAAGCTTCTTAACTAAACTTGAAACTGTTAACAAGTTTTTATATTTTTAAAATCAAGTTTCTTCTTATATTTTTGGTTTCATTAATAAAGAAAACAAACTGTTTACTGACTCTATGGTGTAACGTGTTCTGCTACTGTATCTCAATATTCTCCAAGCATCACATGGTGGGGCAGAGATCACCCCACACTGCCATGCTGATTTAAAAGCCCCTATTTAGAGTAAAAGAGTCTCACAAAACAGTGGACACTAACAAACTACTTAAAACTTCAAATACTGGGATCCAATACAGACTAAACCCAGATGGAATCATTCTCTCTACATCTGCCATACACGTTGGCAATAGCAAGCAATAAAAACTTGTAAGAGTCCTTGTATATTTAATAGTTGTGTTAATTTATCCTAATGAGGTTTAGGTTAATTTTGTTTTCTTTTCTCTTGTATATAGTCCTACTAGCGTGATATATAGACCAGGACAGCCTACCTTTGTCTGTCTTGTACTGGGATTAAAACTGTGTGCTACCATGCCTGACTATATTAAGTAATTCTTTTTAAAAATCTAGAATACTAATCTCTTAAGTGGCACGTGAGAGCTTAGTATTTTAAAGCACATGAAATCAACTTTAAACAAGTATGTGAACAAAACACATAGAATACTTTCCATGTCTTACATGATTTACAAATTGTTTCAGAGCCATGCATGTTTAGTTATTGAAGGTAATTAAACCAGGCATGGTGGCACACACCTGTAATCAGGCATTCAAGGCCAGCTTGAGCTACAACATGACAAGACCATATCCCCAAACAATCAAGTAAAAACAAAACAAACAAACAAAAAAAGAACAAATTTGTTACATTAAAAGAAAACTGTTGGCCAGGCGTGGTGGTGCATGCCTTTAATCCCAGCACTTGGGCGGCAGAGGCAGGCGGATTTCTGAGTTCGAGGCCAGCCTGGTCTACAGAGTGAGTTCCAGGACAGCCAGGGCTACACAGAGAAACCCTGTCTCAAAAAACCAAAAAAAGAAAGAAAGAAAGAAAAGAAAACTGTTGCTGGCCATTTTTGAATAAGAGAAACTGCAGCTCTTCAGTGCTCTTGGTTCATGAAATATTGTCAAACTAAGTAAATCAATGAATAAAACACACAGTAGAAACAACATCAGATAATGGCCACAAAAGAAAAAGACAGAAAATAAATTAGCAGCCCCCTTCCCCTGCATCATCTCTCTGTCTAACACAAGACACTTCTTCAGCTCAGGTAAAAGTGATCACCTGCTGTTCAAGCCCAGGAAGCCTCCCACAGCCCCAAGGGAAACAGAGTGGCCAACAGTAGGGCACATGTACACACAAACTAAAGAAAGAAAACAGCCAGCCTCCCACACCCACACCTGGAGGAGACTGAACTCCTCGGAGAAAGGAGCCATTCCATGCTTGAAGCTTTAACTGTATCTTAACTTCAACGTCTTGTTACAGCACAGGCACAAGAGCTACCAAAGGACGTCACAGCCAGCCTAAAGCAGATCACTCCACTAACCCAGACAAGCAGACATCACGACAAATGTAGACAACAGTGCCCACCACTACCTTGAAATACTGACGCTGGATCAGATAAGTCTGGGTGTCCATTTATGAGTTATACAAAGGGCAGAGGAATACAGTCAGCTAAATCCAAACTGTCAGGGACTGCAATAGGACACCTCTAGGCTTCAAATCAGGGAGGGAAAAGGGTAGGCCACAGCACGCTTGCTCAGCAGGCAGCAATCACATGTTGGTCTTATTTTGGGTTCTGATTATAAAATAAACTACCTTGTTGTTATTTAATTAGCATGAGGACTGTATATGAAAATTAGGGAAATGATTAAATGTATATAATTAAAGGTATATTTTTTTAAATAAAAGATTATCTCTTGATCTCTTGTGCTGAAATCTTTACAATAAATGCTCTGATGCTTGGGTTCCTTCAGGAGGATCTAACGCAGAGGTTCTCAACCTGTGGGCAGCACGTCCTTTGTCAAACTTCTATCTCCAAAAGTATTCATGTTACAAATCATAAAGTAGCAAAGTTATAGTTATGAAGTAGAAATGAAAATAATGCTATGACTGGGGGTCACATGAGGAACTGGACTAAAGGGCCACCGCATTCGGAAGGACAGGAAGGGTAAGAAAGTCATTATAACAAAAGCATTCATGGAGGTTCACGAAGTGGGTCCTGTGATCATTATTCCATTGCCTACTTGTGAGTATATATACACATTATTTTACTAAAACTTAAAGAAGGCCTATCTCATCCTCTGAGGAAATTCAGGCACATTCCCTGATCCTCTTTGCCCTGGAATACTGGCTGCTGATCTGAGCCAGTCACTCTTCTATCCTACTTGAACCATGTTCAACCTCAAGCCAGCTGCACTCTAGTATTTGGGGTAAACAATAGATGAAAATCATGATTTTAATATATAAAATAATTTATAGCACATTAAAGGACAATTTTTAAACTAAGAAGTAATCACTTAAACCAATTATTATTGGTTTTATTACCCATTCAAAATCAAACAAACAAACCAACCTGTTTTCCAAATACATTTACAAGCCATTCAGTGTGATAGAATACAGCAGAAGTTTCAGGTTCAGGCAAAGGGGCTTTGAACTAAGTTACTGTCTGACTACTGAGAAGCACATTAGTTATGGAGACACTGAGAAGTTCAGCATGCTAACAAACCAAATTCAGAAATCAAATGCTGTTACCACCAACTCCCCACATAACTTCAGGTTAAATGTTAAAGAGGTTCATCTTACCAAATTAGAAGGGACAGACACCGTTGGAAATAACCTCTTCAGAAGGTCTTTGGACTCTAACTCAATAGCTTCCACGTGTTGCCGTCTTTCCTAATGCAAAGGACAGATGAGATCAAACTTACGACATAAGACAATGTTCAAAGAGGAACATTAAAAAACAGTATGACCTTTTAAGTTCTAAAGGAAGAAAAAGTCAAATTTCAAAACTTATTTTAATATTGAAAAGTATCAACTTTTCTCATTTTAAGGCATTAAAACATACTTCCTTAAAGACAAAAATCTGCAAATCTCTTAAGGCATAAATAGCAAATAATATCTTAATCAAACCAAAGTAGTATCTGACAATATGAATTTTCTTTGGCATTAGAAGTAAAGGGACCTGCCATTCCAGTAACACTTCAATCACAAACACCCTTCCCCATCAGCCAAACCTCAGAGGACCTGACTCCTGACTGCGCGTGTGTCTGCCCTGACTCCTGACTGCCGTGTGTCTGCCCTGAGACAACGGTTCCTGACCAGCAACGGTTCACAGAGGAAACATTGACACTTTCCTAGTCTGCTTTCCAAGGCCAGAACAAAGGATTTCTGTTAGACAAAGCAGAAAGGACCAATTGTGATAGGAAGTAGACACAGGGAGAAGGCGGGCAGAGACACGTCTCTTCACTAATTCAGTTTCCATGTGCTCAATAAGATGACTTCTGACACAGTGAGCTATAAATTGCAACTATTACTAATGTTCAATCTAAATATGTGATTTTTAACTCCAACTCCAACTGTAAGTTCAGAAGTATGTTTGTCAAAATGAGGGACAAAATTTGATCACATGCACACATATCCCCTCAAATCTAATGATCAAAGTATTTCTACAAGATTTTTTTAGAAATAAAGACACCTATAAAAAATGTACAGCAAAACCTACCAACACAACCACTCCGCTCCTACTCAGTCACAGAGGAGGGGCGCAGAGAGAGAGCGCCACCTCAGTTCTCACACATGCTCTGCTCTGTGAAACCTGGTACTGGTTTAAGATACCTACACTTCAGTGTAAAAAAAATTTAATCACAAGAAAATCTAAATTTATACAACAGAAACCAAAATTTCATATTTATGCACACTAAAAGCTAATATATTATTAAAGATTAGTGGCAATATTTGAGGATAGCTGTTTTACTGAGGTATTTTCAATAATTTAGTAAAGTCCACAAACTTGTAGGCATATACCTAATTGCACAAAGTATATTCACTGGAAGGCCACTGCTATTTCAGAAGGAATCAAGAGATCACTCTATCACTTGACTACAGATATGCAGAGCAATCTTAAAGGAGAAGACATTGTGGAACAGAGGCATCCTGGAAGCACAGAAGCACTCAATTGTTTGTAATCAACAGCCGCCCCGTAAGCTACTTCATTCTATAAAATGTTTTAGCTAGAGTTTATATTTGACATAAATTTGGTTGTAAACAGTACAACCAAACAACAGGTTCTATTCAACAACTAAAAAAATATCTAACGTTAGAAACTAGATTATTTCCTTAGTACTGCCATTGATTAGAATATGTAAAATACCTTTTATGTAAGTCTATCATTACAGTTTCTAACAAGTATTTAGTAACCCCAGGTTTTAAAAGTAACCCCAGGCTAGGTTTGGTGCCTCAAGCCTTTACCCAACCAGAGTACAGGCAGGCAGGCAGGCAGGCAGGCAGAATTTGAAGCTATCCTGTTCTAATTAGCTAGTTCCAGGCTATCCAAGTCTACTACATAATGAGACCCTGTCTGAAAAGAAAAAATAAAATAAACTTTCCAGAAGCTGATATGATGGTGGGGGTGTGCTTGTAATCCCTGGACTTGGGAAGCTGAAGCAGGAGGACCTCAAATGTACAGAGCGTGCGCGCGCGCGCGCGCGCACACACACACACACACACACACACACTCGGGGGGGGGGGAGGTAACTCATTAATAAAAACTAACCATCTAAAAATAGTATGCTACCCAGTTTAACTATTTCTAACACCTAAAACGCTAACAGTTCTTTATGCAGCCACATCACAATTTGTGGAACTTGGTAAATCAGTATCATTTACACTCATGCTAAGAAAGGATTCTCAGTTCGCTAATGAGCTTCCTGCAGCTCATTAGCTCTGCAAGCCACCGTGCACATACTGGAGCTCCCTGTACATTAGAGGATGCAACGATGCCTTGCACAAAGCCTTTTAACTCCAAACACTGAAAAGCCCATACTAGGAGTCCCCTTGCTGACAGAGATGACTATGCAACAGGAGCCCTTCACAATTAAACAGGACCTGAGCCTCACAGTCTCTGGCATAAATCCCTCTGGCAGTAATAGCTATCAACTCTCTCAACTTAAAGCTTAATGAAAATTTAAGTATGAATCTATTGTATTAGAGGAACCATAACTATATATATAAAATTGGCAAATCATAAAATTGCATTCTACTAAGAAATTGTTACAAATATCCTTAATACTTTTGAAATTAAAATGTAATAGATTTATCTTGGCACACATTTCAGAATGTGGAAATTAATTTGGTACACTCACTAACCTGGCTTCAAAACCCCAATGTTCATGTTGCACACACACTCAGCTGTCCTAACCTTTCTATCTCTCCTCCATTATGACCCTGCTCCCCACTGCCTGTAAGTACAAGAAGGATGTCCTTCATTCTTTAAGATAAAGGGGACATACGCATCAGAGGTACTTACAGTCTCATCATCCATTCATACTAATACTGAACACGGAACAGACACGGTGCAACTACTGTCCTGCAACTCCAAAGTACTAAGTTTCAGGCTCTGTCTCCTGCAGAATCATCCCCATAGCACCCTCTGAATGGACCCTTCTTCTGTACTGTTGAAGGTTTTGCTGTTTTCCTCCCTTGTCTGAATCTCCTGGTACGCTCTGGGAACCCCACTTTACTATGCATCCCAAACACATGCTACACTTTTAATTCGTTCCATTAATTCACTCTGATTTCTTTGATTTGGGAACCTCATCGAAGTTCTCCGAACTACACCAAGTGGCACACCAGGTGACACGGAAAGACCTGCACACACAGCATGGAGTCTTATGGGATCTTTCCCCTAAAGCTGTGCACATCAAAACAGCAACAGCAGGGTCATGCCAGCACAGAGTGCCCCAACTCAAGTCTCAGAGAGAAGATGCAAGGCAGACTGTGAGGATGGTAATGTGGGTGACAGGGAGCTGCTGTGTTTAAATGGTTTAGACTGAAGCAAAACGGAGCGCTTTAGTCTGATGTGGACAGGCTGCAGACTCTGCGGTGGGCAGTTCTGGGAGTTAATTACAACCTTGGAAGTCTTGTTCACTCTGTCCTGCAGCATTTTTTCAGTTGATGCCAAAGCTTCCATTGCTTCCCAGTTTTTCTCCCGAAGGTCCTAATCATTTTTAGAAAGAATGATTTCAGTTTATCCATTATTAAAAGGTTTCTCCTTTAACTTCATCAATATTTTGCACTGCATTTAAATGCTAGTTATTGCAAAATTATTTCAATAGGAAAATGTGTATTAGCAAAATAATAAAAATAATGTTTACAAGTTTGAATGAGAAAATAAGGATGTCCACTTCTCATGATTTAGTATTCACACCAAATATGCCAGTTTTAAAAAACAATTAACTGGGCACATGTGACAAAGAAGAAAGCATTTGAAGGTAAACACACCAACCAGGACTACAATTATGACTTCAAGTTCAAGCACTACAGCTAAGGACAGAGCAAGTACACAGTACTACAAACTACTTCTCAAGCTAGGCCCAGCGTCACCCTCACAGGACTTTACTGAGTAACATTTTCCCTGTAACTCTATTTTAGATAAAATTAGCACATTTCTAGTTAGAACCTAACCCTCTGTGCTCTAACATGGATGCCACAAGCAATCAGACACAACTGAACTCGACAGCTGACTGAAGCGACTGAGGCAGAGAAACTATAATTCACATTCTCGTTAAGAAGAAACGGGGGCCATTTAAAAGTGAGCTTTGAAAGAAAGCATTTCTTTGGCAAATACAAATAAAAACAAGATGCTGTAATTCATCTCCACAATTAAGAATCTTAACATAAACAAAAAGCCAATAATTACCATTTATTGTCAATTTAGATGCCAAATCCTGTACTCAGCACTACACAAATTCTCATTAGTCCTTACAATTGGTGAGATTTTTATTCCCACTTTATAAATGGGAAACCACAGCTGAGAGTTAAAGAAATCTGGCCACGTGTATGCATGGGTTGAAGCTGCACCCTGCCGGCCTCCACTATCCTGGCTCTTTACAAAGACTTGAAATAGAGACCCACAGTGCTACCACCATCACCACCCCACCGCTGGGCTGAGTGAATGAACTGTATTTCTGTGCCCTCCTTACCTCAGAGTCTCAGCAAAGACAGTTAGTTACAATGTTAGAAATACATTGGAATATTCATACCAAATGTTGTGCTAAGTAATGCTGTTACTAATTAATATTGCATAACACACAAAGAGCAATTCACATACCAAATTATCACAAATTCAGGGTGCAGGAAAATGCCAACATGTTAGTTAGCAATTTAAACTTTGAAAGATTTAAATTACATTGAAAAATACACATTTATTATCAATATTCTATCATTAATAACATTTGATTTGTTCACAAGACAAGCATTCGTTTATATGAAAAACACTTTCCTAGCAAGAATATTAGGACTCCTCTAATTCCTATCTTTTGGTAAGAGAGATTTACAAAATCCAGCTGCATCTACTCTTTGTCTGCTTGGTAAGGGTTTACAGTTCTTTTTTTTGGGGGGGGGGGGGGTTTACAGTTCTTAAAGAGTCAGCCATTCCCATCCTAGTATAAATCTATCCAAGTTCTAAGACCCTAGCAGACATAATTACCAATATGTGTACTGCCTCTCACTTTAAAAAAGGGTAGTTTACAGAAGGCTTCTCAAGATTGATTACAAAGACTGAAACGAATATTTCTTTTAGTCTATCACACACACACATTGGCCCAGATTAAGAAAAAAGAAATGTCGGGCTGGAGAGATGGCTCAGCGGTTAAGAGTACTGATTGCTCTTCCGAAGATGCTGAGTTCAAATCCCACAACCACATGGTGGCTCACAACCATCCATAATGAGATCTGATGCCCTCTTCTGGGATCTGAAGACAGCTACAGCATACTTACATATAATAAATAAATAAATAATAATTTAAAAGAAAAAAGAAATGTCTTTGTTTCTAAAATAACAATATTGGAAGACTTATTTTTCTAAACAAGTTTTAACATGAAGTCAACCATATTTCTTTTATTTCAGAAAACTCTTTAAAAGCTCCATTCTGCTATTTTCCATTATAAAAAATCTATCTTTCTACTATTAAAATTGCATTATAATAAAATGATTTACTCTAGCAATGCCCGCAGACACAAAGAAACCAAAAGTGCTCTCACACAGATCAAGAGATCTAAAATAAAAATAGACATAAAGAAGACCCCCCCATCTTTCCTCACTAACACTCTATAATGCAAAGTCTAGCGCTCATCAGTAGTGGCTTACATTGTTTTTCTTCCTCTGGTGTTCAACAGCATTCTTCAAAGACTCTAACTCATTGCAGAGATCAGTTATTTCTTTCTCTTTTTCTGAAATTCTAAATCAGAATGTGAATATATTTTAGGTAAACAGCATCTAAAATAAACAATAATATAACTTATATATTAGGTAAATGGTAATACCATTCAGACCTACATATCAATATTTTTAAAGCAAAATAAAAGCAGGTGACAGTTTTAAAATGTAATTATTGATCAGCTACTGTTTGGCTCAGAGAGCCCATCCTGTGAAATTCTTGGCAGAGTGCTTGCTTAGTGTGCAGAAGGCCCTGCTTTCTATCCCCAGCACGCAGAGCCCATGCTTGCCTCCTACAGGAACAGCACCTGGGTAGCGGAGGCAGACCAGAAATTCAAGGCTATCCTCACTACAGTGACCTCAAGGCCAGCCTGGGTTATGTAAATGTCTAATAAGGGGCTGGGGGTGAGTTCAATACAAAGACAGTCTTTACAAACATTTATTTTAAGGCAATTAAATTAGCTATAACTATTTGATTCATTAAACCAACAACAATATATATATAATAATATATAACAATATATTAAAGTGACCTGGAATTCACTTGTTTTTATCCAATCTTTGGATTTGTGGCTTTGGTTTCTCTTTGTTTTTCATCTTGTTCTGTCTAATGCCTTAAGTTATTTCCCAGAAATGCAAAAAGAAAAGGCAAAATTTCAAAATTCATTTGTGTTATACTTGAGTAGAATGTCTAATCACAAACAGCCAATCTGGTCCTTGAACTTTAAAGTTATTTGTTTTATTTTAGAAATGAAGTGCTTCCTCACAATGACTTGTGGGATGGTGGTGGTGGTGGTGCTATTTTGAAATTGGCCTGATAGCACCCACATGAAAAATGTTATGACTAGCAGAGGATCACTGGATGTATCTTATTCCCAGCCCAGACCCTCCCAAGTGGTGTCCTAAAATCCTCTTCTCCCTGTTACAGCCCAGAGTCAGTAAAGCTAATGACAACGAACTGCCAAACATCCTGTCACAATATTAGGTATGATGTACATAGTAATACTACGGTTTAAAAATTAAGACTGGGGTAGAGTGACAGACAGCTCAGTGGTAGAGAGCACCTGCTGCTTTGGCAGACAACAAAACTTGGGCTCCCAGCACCTGGCTCAGGCCAAGTGCAACTCCTTACTCTGCTTTCAGGGAATACAATATTTGCTTCTGACTCCATAGGCATTGTATGCACATGGTGCACATACAGACAAGCAGGCACACACACATCCATATAAAAATAAAATAAAATAAAGCCCACATATACATAAAACAGAGTAACAAGACAAAACTGAGGCTTGTATGGTCTCTGAAGCCACTATCAGCTTATTATAGAAAATGTTTGCACTCTTACTTCATACAGTCAAACTCAAGACTCAGCTAAAACAACAAACAACCCTAGCCTACTAAAAGGGCAAGCTTAAACAAGCCAAGATGCAACAACATTTAAACTACTGTCATCTATTGATATACTTAATATGGTTGGCATTTAGTATTTTGAAATAAACTATAAGCAGAAATGACTTTTAATTAGTAGCCTCTTAGAGAAATAAGAGGCCAACTAGGAAAAAACAGTATTTCAGCTTTTTTGTTTTTTGGGTTTTTTTGTTTTTTGTTTTTCGAGACAGGGTTTCTCTGTGTAGCCCTGGTGGTCCTGGAACTCACTCTGTAGACCAGGCTGGTCTTGAACTCAGAAATCCACCTGCCTCTGCCTCCCAAGTGCTGGGATTAAAGGTGTGAGCCACCACTGCCCAGCTTAATATTTCAGTTTCTTAAAAAAATAAAAACTCTCTAAAAGAGAAGCATAACAACAGTTCTCCCAAAAGTGCAGCAGTGGGAAGAACAAGCACTGGGGCTGGGGCTGTGCTGCCCTGTGCTGCCTCCATCAGCTCCATCCCCTCGAGCCTCTCAATGCCTCCAGAAGACAAGAGGAGGAAAGCAGCCCCAACTGCCCCTCAACAAGATCCTGGGAGAGCAGCAGCCTCCACTCGAAAGCACGGGCACAGCTATGCACACAGCCTGCAGCCCAGAGCACACAGACACACCTGCTGGGTTTACACCAGCGCTTGTGATGACAGGAAATTACTTGTCTGGAAGTAACTCAGCATTTAACTCTTTATAACACAGCAAACTCTGAATCAATGAATTACTTACACTGTTTGTAATTCTTCCTGAGAGGGAAAAGATGCCTATTAAAAGAGTTAAATATTAGTTCACAATAAAGGTTTCTAGAACATAAAAAAATTAAATTTTTCTTGGAAATAAGTCAATAAAGTTAAAAATATCATATACTCCATTATGTCATCACATCTGACTTTAATAAAGTAGTTTTAATAAAAGTATATATAAATGTATTATGTGTAATGAGTAGTAAAACAAATTTTCACTGTCCCTCTATAAAGTGTTTACTTAGTAAGAACTTACAAACTTCATACTGTTGAGCATCAAGGTGCTTTTTATATTGACTTCTAAAACTATCTAAATAAAACCAACAAATAAATTAAGAGCTGATTTTCTCACATCCAACCAAAGGAGTGATTTTTTTTTAAATAATATGCAAAGGTACAGCTTTCGCATATAGGATATATAGTATGATGACTTAGTCAAACTTGATCACCAGGAGCAGCTTGTCAACAGGGAGTCTGGATTGTTTCTCAAAATCCACTCTGGTCTACCCATACATCTTCATAAAAATGAAGGGTAGGGCTCAGTGAAAGAACACTTGGCTAGCATGGACAAAGTCCCTGGGTTCAACCTCCAAAATAGAAAAATATGTGTATGTCATATATACCTATCTTCTTAAACATTATACTTTTGTTTTTACCAAGCAGAAACACCTATTAAAGGGCACATTAATGCTATCCCATTATTTATAGTATCTATCTTTCCTATGTATTAATTTCTTTCCAATTATTGATGTTTAAGGATAGAAGAAAGGCTATTGACATACTTTAAATAGACCTCTACAAGATATTAGCTGACTTTCTAAGAAAAGCATTATGTAAGATAGGAGGAGCATATGCAAGCACACTAGCATGTGTGTGTATAACAGAGCTGCAGCACTAATCAAAATACCTCTGCACACACATGTATATTATAACGGAGCTGGAGCACTGATAGAATACATACGCACACACATGTGTACTATAATGGAGCTGGAACACCTATCAGCATGTACAAGCACCCACATGTATATTGTAACAGAGCTGAAACATTGATCTGGGCATAATGAAGCTGGAACACTGATCAGTGTGTGTGTGTGTGTGTGTGTGTGTGTGTGTGTGTGTGTGTTAGTTACAGCTATAACTGTAACTAATCAGAGTATACAGGCACATACATGTATATAATAGAGCTGGAACCTTAACCAGAAAACCACACAAAAATGTATATAATAAAACCAGAACACTGATCAGAACACATATATACACACATATATGTACATAATAAAGCTGGAACTTTGATCAGAGCACACATACACTCGTGATGGAGCTGGAGAACTGATCAGAGCACACATATGTACATGTGCACACACAGTAGAGCTGGAACATTGATCAGAGCACACACATGTATATAAGCAAGCTGGAACATTTCTTGCACATATTTTATAAATTATACATTATTTTATCTTATATACTGCATAATAAAATGCTTTAATAAGGAATTTGTTAAATAAATGATCGACTATTTTCCTCTCTGGGGACCTGCAAATGTGCCACGGGACTGTAAATAGCGAGAGGTGGCAGACACGGAGCGGCGCCTACCTGTTGGTGCTTCTGGTGACTGAGCTGGCACTTAAGGAATTTATTTTCCTCTTGTACCTCCTATTTAAACAAAAATGAAACATCAATACCTGGACACAGTTATGATTTTTTTATATAAGCTTTTAAATGTCATACAGTCTAGAAATATTCCAAAATAGTAACCATTTTAAAAGGCTGGATTAAGCCACATTAAAACATAAATGATAGTAATTGTATTTAGTTCCAGTCTTGACAGGGTATGTGTTGGGAGAATGAACTGACATGGCCCCGGTGTCTAGTGCAGGGTGGCATGCATCTAGCAAGAAAGGTTTCATACTGCAGCATTTGCGATGGCTCTTGTGCCTTCTGGTAATATAGACAGGTTCCAAAGACGTGCAGACACACTGAGACATCTGCTGCTCCCATTAGCAAGTGCACACCCTCAGGGGCAGAGCCAAGGCGTACTGACAGGCAGTTTACTAAAACCCCTTTCCTTTCCTAAGGTTAGAATGCTGCTCTCACAACTCTGTGAGGTAAATTACATATGAACTAAATATATGTAAGTAAAAACTGTACTTAAAAAGAAAACAAAGGGCTGGTGAGATGGCTCAGTGGGTAAGAGCACCCGACTGCTCTTCCGAAGGTCAGGAGTTCAAATCCCAGCAACCACATGGTGGCTCACAACCATCCGTAACAAGATCTGACTTCCTCTTCTGGAGTGTCTGAGGACAGCTACAGTGTACTTACATATAATAATAAATAAATCTTAAAAAAAAAAAAAGAAAACAAAAATATAATCACAAAATGAGCATTCTTTCTCCTGAGACTAAGAACAGGACCTCGCTCATATCTGAGGAGATAAACAGACTCAGTTTTCTGAAGCAGGGATGGAATGCAAAGGAAGTCAAACTTAACATAATTACATAAAATGGTAGCATAAATTAGGTTTTTAAAAAGTTGTCCCAGAAGAAAAACTGTAGAACAAAAATAGAATAACAATTAATGTACAAATGACTTAAACATACTAAGAACCTCCCCACCCCCACCTCCCTCAGCCTAAAGCAACAGAACACAAGCCTTCTCACCTTTAGCCAGTGTTGGACAAGAAGGGGAATCAGGACTTTGGCAAGAATGTAAATAACAAAGAACACACACAAGGAGCAATCTGCATGGCCTAACAAAGCTAACTGTAATGTACTTAAGGCAGAGAGGGAATGTGATACAACTGTTCGCCCTAGAGCATGAAGTATGAGCCAGGCTGCTTGAAGGTACTGTATGCAGCTACACATTTGCTGCCCCTTCAGGTCAACGTCGTCCTGTGAGTGTTTGCTAGTAACTACATGAATAAGATCAGAGCTTCACTTTGAACTATTAATAGCTCAGAACACAAAGCAAACTTGTATAAACCATTAACAAAAAATTTTACTTCTAGGAAAGTATAAGACAAATAGTATTCAAAATACATATGTAAAGACAGCCTCTGAGAGTGTATTTTTTAACTGAAGAACAAACCTAAATATACTAGGTAACTTTATCAGCTGGAATTGCTTATATAATGCAATAAAGA
The DNA here is from genome assembly GCF_000001635.26 of Mus musculus. Classification (NCBI taxonomy): domain Eukaryota; kingdom Metazoa; phylum Chordata; class Mammalia; order Rodentia; family Muridae; genus Mus; species Mus musculus. The sequence goes on along the minus strand of NC_000080.6, from coordinate 47,709,355 downwards.
CCACTAAAAATAGTTGGGCATGGTGACTCACACCTTTAACTCCAACATTCAATCTCAGAAACAGGAGAACCATAAGCTTGAGGTTAGTCTGGGTTCAAGGCCAGGCTGAGCTAATGTAACTAGATGCTGTCAAAAACCTCAAGACCTTAACGACTACTTACTGTAAGTAAAGGACAGAGCACTGTTTGGAGGACACAGGCCTTGGGTTCCTTGAATTTGATCAGCACAAAACAAAGCTTAGAGAGTAGAGAGGCACTTCTATACAAGTCTGAACACTGGAACTTATCGGGGACCTGCTTTCTCAAAGGACAGAAGCAGACCACCTAGCAGGCACCTTTGATAACAATCGCACACCCTACAGTAATGGCTCGTGTTGCACTGTTGCCTTTTATAGGAGTTAAAAGGTTTCTAAAACAACCAAAGACAGTAACTCCTGCAATAAAGAATTTTAGTAGTCACTTACCTTTAATAGCTCTGACATCTTAGAAACATCACTCTCCGTGTCCTTTAATTTAACTTCTATTCTCTTAATTTCATTGTCCTTTTCTTTCAACCTAGGATTTTTACAAAGACCTTACTTTACTAATGTACATGGAAAAGAAAGAAACATACTCCAATATTACTCCTAATAAAAAGGCAGCACAAACAATACCCATCTGTCATTTCTTTTTGTATTCTATCAACTTATAATTTGTTTTAAAAGACAGAATTTCCCGCAGGGTGGTGGGAGCATGCCTTTAAACCCAGGCCAGCCAAGGCTGCATACACAGTGAGACCCTGTCTTTAAAAAGAAAATAACCAGATGGTCAGTGTTCATAACTGCTGAGCCATCTCTCTCCAGCTCCCAAAAGGGCAGCTCTGAAAACAAAATCAATCAGTGCTGATGGGCATCCTGGCCAGACAGACTTTCAGTGAGCAGTGACGTGACTCATAAGCAAGTAACAGCATTCGACACCAAGCCTGACAACCTCAATTCAATCCACAGGCCAACATGGTTGGAGAAAACTGATGCCCACAAATTGTCCTCCAGCCTATACACATACACTGTGGCTCAAACACTCACACGCACATATACAAAAAAAATGTGTTTAAAGTTAATTCTCAAAAAACTTTTCCATCTTTACTTTGTGTAGTTTAAGAAAAATCACTGTTTGCTGACTGTGATGGTTTGAATATACTTGGCCCAAGAAGTCACACTATGAGGAGGTGTGGCCTTGTTGGAGTGGGTGTGTCACTTTGGGGGTGGGCTTTGAGTTCCTCCTCCTGGATGCCTGGAAACAGACAGACCTCTCCTAGAGGCCTTCAGATCAAGATGTAGAACTCCCAACCCCTTCTCCAGCGCCATGTCTGCCTGCACACTGCCACGCTTCCTGCCAGTAAGGTCAATGGACTGAACCTCCAAACCTGTAAGCCAGCCCCAGTTAAATGTCTTCTCTTGTAAGAGCTGCCTTGATCATGGTATCTTTTCTCAGCAACAGAAACTCTAACTAAGACACTGATCATGGTGGCTTATACCTGTACTCCAGTAGTTGGAAGGAGGAGGTATAGGTTCAGGGTCAGTGTGAGGCCAATCTACCAGCCTGGGCAACAAAATGAGACTCTGTTTAAAAAAATAACTTTTGCAGGATTAAAAACAGTGTTGTAGTATGAATGCCTGAGAAAGCAGATCTGTATGATGCTAACTAGTGGTGACATTTGTATTACTCAGCACAGAACTGACGTGACAAGATCCCTGTTTCCTATAAGCAAGTATGATTATGATATGTGCAGGATTTGTCATGGCTGTGATTGACCCTGACTATATGGAAGTCTATTAATTTTCTCTTTATAATAATTGTATAATTTGAAAAAAAGTCTGTATTTGCAGAAAATACTGGGGAAATGGGCAAGTCTTTACACATTCTAAAGCACTGAAGGGGCCCCTGCGTTATCATACAACAATAAGAAACGTCTCTCGTCTCTTGACTATAACTAGTACTTAACCATAAAATCAATGGCCTTTTAGAAATCCATAAAAATTAATTTTAAGCACATTCTGGTACACTTCATCAAGATGTTAGCTAAAAACATACTTACACACTTTCAAGTTCTTCAAATTGTGGTGTCGAACACACCTAAGAAACAGATTCACCTTTTTAATGTTAACATCAAAACAGACCACGTATTACAATATACATGCAGAACCACCCAACCATAAAATAAAAATATAGTTATGTGGCAAATTTAAGATTAGGTTATTTACTTAAAAATGCAATGCTTTCCATTTTCCTTTGCCTAGTTTTTTGAATCAGGAGTTCATTGTGTAGCCCAGGCAGGCCTCAAGCCCACAGTGACCCTTTTACTTCAGCATTCCAAAAGAGGAAGTCACAGATATGAGCCATCACCTGTAGTGAATGAATTTTCCTTATCATAGCTAACTATTAAAGCGTCTTTCTAAAGGACCACAGGTTACTATAGCAAATAAACAGCTAAGCATAAGCCTGGAGTGAATTTGATAAAGGAAGGAAAAAGAAATGTGTACACTATTAGCTTGACAAATCTGGCCATTAAAGATGGTTTGACAGTAATAAAAGTCTACTTACTTTAACAGCAATAACTAAACTATGGCAGAACAGAGAAACCGAGAACATATACCTTCTTACCTCCTAGAGTATTACACAGAACGGCAACTTCGTAAGAAGCACACTGCTGTCCGTGCATACTGTACCTCTGGCATACTAGGCTGTGCTACCTCCTGAACACAAGCCTTTAAAGATTAATTTTCTTCCTGACTATCCTTAAAAAGAGCAGATGTGAACGGATCCTCAGCTATCGGGGCGAGGGTTGCTTTCGCTTGTGTTCTGACTGAGCGTCTCACCTGTGCGCACGTCCCTCTCCCTCTCAGGTCTCTGTCCCTGTCTTCTAAGGCAGCCTTCATGCTGTTCACCTGCTCTTCCTTGCCTCTTAATCTGACAAGAGAGAAAGAAAAATTTTACATCATTATAAAAAGCAAAAGTACTGAAGATTGTAAAATATCTCAAGTGTTCTTATAGTCCAAGTCCATTTGACTATTGTACAAATAAGTATTTCTACAAACCATTTCAATATAAGGAATATGAGATTTGAGACACCAATTAAAGAAAGTTACCCATCACTGGACAGACAGTGGATTGATTAGCGCAGTTCTACCCTTACCCCATGTCAGCCCACCTAGGCAGCAGCATCAGTAAATGCACATGTCTTAGGTGTCAAATGCAGAGCAGGTTTTACATAAGCAAGAAGCAACATCTCCAATTAAGGTATACTAAGAAATAAATCAAAAGAATGAGCGTTCTCACACTATCTCCTGTCCACACACAAAAAAACAAAAACAAAAACAAAAACAAAAACAAAAACAAAAAAACAAAACCTAGCAGTTGTTAAAATATGAGAACCAAAGGGACTTTTTAAAAACCTAAAATCTTTTGAAATGTATTTTCCAGAACACTGAAATCAAATGTAAAAAAGCCATAATTTTCACTCACTTTAACTTGTAGGGAAGAGCTATTTCTAGGAAAATAGACAAAGGCTACTTACAAGTTCTGCAGCTCCTGGACTTGAGAAGTGACAGACAGCTGAAACATAAAGGACAGAGAAAGCAGTTCACAGGCTTTCCTAAGCCGATTGAGCCTCAGGTAAATCTTTATCATGTGTACATTTCAAAAGATGAAAGCCCAAGCTAACTCTTATGCCAAAACAAGATGTGCTTGCATTTCACCTCCTCTTTTCCAGTGACAGTAAAAGTAACAAGGAGGGGTCAAGGTAGGGCAGATGACTATAAATGGCCTGCATCAGGTGGAAGGAATCTCTACAGGAGAGAACAGGAGCCTTCATTCAGTAACTCCCCACACACCTCCATACAGTATCAGAATGTTCTAGTGCAGTCTTCACGAACACCTGCTCCACAGTGGTCTAGTGTCTTAACTTCCTGTTCATATACATATTTACTTGTGGTTTTGTATGTCTTAAATGTGTGTGTGTGCATGTGTGCATAAATGTGCAAGGCCAGAGGCCATCACTGGGATTCTAGACTCTTCTACTGTTCCTCACCTGATGTTGTGGGACAAAGTCTCCCACTGAACCTGAAGCTCTCTCTCTGATCTCGTTAACCTGGCTGGCCAGTGAGGCCCTAAGAGCATCCTGCTTCTACCTCCCTGCTCAGGGTCCAGCTACGTGCTTCCACCCTGGCCCTTTACACAGGAGCTGGATATCTGGACTCCAGCCCTCAAGCTACACAGTGAGCACTTTCCCTGCTGAGCCATCTCCTCAGCCCTTAGGAAGTCAGAGGCAATCTAGCATTGATCCCGCTTCCTCTCAGCCTGTGTCCCATGGCAGCTCTTGGGAGGAGCCTCTTCTGAAGTATCAGTCACTAAGCACACTCACTCCAACACTGGACAGGGCTTTGATGAGCTGCTGTCATCTTAATCCAATAGATGAACAAATCATCTCTCCTGTACAATCTAAATCTAGCCTTTTAATGAAGACTTTTCAGATTAAATCTCATCAAACCCACCTACCTAATAGGAAACGTCTACTTCTAAGATCTCCAGCGAAACTTTTTTTTTCTACAGTCAGAGGATGAATACACTCTTTAACAACACATTCTTATCCATGCAGTTTGTGTTGCATTTTGCATTTTTAAACTGACTAAAATAAAGCATTAATATAGAAAACTTTTTCCAGAAAAGGGCTTACTTAATAAAAGGTTGAAAAACAAATATAAACAAATATACTTGTACCAAACTACTAAAGAATTATTTTCTAAATAACAAGGGAAACAAAAATTTTCAAGTAGCTCACAAATACCATATGCACTAGTTCTGTCACGCTTTGGCTCTGGGAGCTTTACCTGGTGAGCCTTTTCAAGCTGGGCATTTCCTATTTCTTCTTTTAGAACCTCTATTTCCTGTTTCAAAGCCTTGACAATGATAAAACAGACAAGATTGGACAATGGAAAACACACTGAGTTGACAAAGAATGTAACATACAAACACATGAAATCAAATGGTTTAACTCAAGTTGATAAACAGGAAGGCCAGACACTGTTCTCTCTCCTATACCTGGACAGTTTTCTCCTTATTTGCAACTTTGAGAAGTTCAACTTCTAGAAGCTCTTCCACAGACTTGATCTGTCCATCTTTCTCATGGATCCTTAAATAAACAAATCAAGTATTAACCTGACTAGAAATCAGGGACATTCACCAACTAAGCATAAAGACAGCACCACATGAGAAGGTTCTCCAAGCCATCTTGCATTTAAAGTGTGACAGTAACTCAACTTCACAGACAAAAGCAGAGAAATACTAAAGCTCCTTTTCAATAAGAATTTAATCAGCAACTACTAAAATCTATGCATACAAGAAGCCGGTGGTGTGTTTCAAAAATACACAGAAAAATCTACTGTTTGAACCATGAAGAATACTAACACCAGGAGGAATTGAGTTCCATTCAATAACATTGAACTACAGAATTTTAAGTTTATTACACAATATGTCATCAAGGATGACAGGTACTTCAAAAGGGGACAGACATGCATGAAACTTATCTCTGTGCAACATAAAGTCATCTCTAATACCTTCTTCTAAACTCATAAAGTTAACAATTTGATGTCACATAAAAATAGAATCAATTATGAAAATGGATTTTTAAAAAGTTAAAGATAAAAGCCTTTGAATTTGGGAAGCATAGCTAATCTCCCTTAGTCCACTGATGAAATATTCTAGAATGAAAGTCCAACTAATCCAAGTGTGGTATACGCTAATATCTCAGCATTCAGGAAGGGCAGGATGGAGTGTCAGGAGGTAAGATGTCAATCAGTCTCGGGTACTCAGGAAAGCCCTGGCCAGACTGAATTAGAAAGAATGGGAGGGAGAGAAGCAGCGAGCAGGAGGAAATAGGGGGAAGTAATGTGTGCCAACTATAGGTTAGGTAGGTAGGTAGGTAGGTAGGTAGGTAGGTAGGTAGGTAGGTAGGTAGGTAGGTAGGTAGGTAGATAGATAGATAGATAGATAGATAGATAGATAGATAGATAGATAGATAGATAGATAGATAGATAGATAGATAGATGTGTAATGTATACCAACTCTCCCAAATAAATGGTAAACTCCATCTAATTGTATTAACAAAACAAGTCAAAACAAAACCTTAATTTGTAACAATGTTATCACTTACACTCTCTTAAGATCTTCAATTAGAGACACAAAAGAAACCTAGAAACACAAAAAAAGATGCATTACTTAGTACTTCTTAAAATTGAATGAGACAGAAATAGAAATACATAATCCCTGAATTTGTTAAAATAAAAATCAAAAATGAAAAAGTACACCCAGAAATTCTTTCTAGATGTTCGTAATGTCATAATGGTGAAAAGGGACAGCATTTTGAAAGTAAGCAAATGAGACTACCTATAAGTACAAGTCTAAAAGAATAATCATTAGACAAATGCTCAAGTTACTTAATCATTCATTCTAACCAGGGGAGAAATTACATCTAAGAAATTGCTTCATTTCACGTAGCCTTTTTTGCCATCGAGACTCAATTTGTACGTGTAGTCGAAACCTTTCATCACTGTATTATTAAAAAAGAAAATGGCCAGCAAGATGTTATGCAAGCCTGATGACCTGACTGAGTTCAATCCTACATCAGTGTGGAAGTAGAAGGCAGAGGCACTCCTAAGTTGTCCTGTGACATCTACAGAACGATCCATGAAATATGTGTACCTTCATACATCCTACACACAGCAACAACAATAAAAACTTTTACAACTTAAAATAAAAGACTGGTTCGTGCCCACTCAGGGATGCCTTAGCTTGGGGCTGGAGAGATGGCTTGGTGGCTGTTCTTCCAAAGGACCCAGGTTCAAGGTAGCTCACAACTGTCTACAACTTCAGTTCCAGGGGACTGACACCCTCACACTAACATATATTAAGGCAAAACACTAATGTACATAAACATACATACATAAAGAGAGTATACTGCTGGGCTGGAAAGATGGCTTAGAGGGTAAGAGCACCGACTGCTCTTCCAGAGGTCCTAAGTTCAAATTCCAGCTACCACATGGTGGTTCACAACCACCTGTAATGGGATATAATGCACTCATCCAGTGTGGGTCTAAAGACAGCTGAAGTGTACTCCCATAAATAAAAAATAAATAAATTGGGCTGAAGAGATGGCTCAATAGTTGAAAGCACTTGCTACTCTTTCAGAGCACCCAGGTTCAGTACCCAGCACCCACATAGCAACTCACAACCATCTTCAAACTCCAGAGCCAAGGAACTTGATGGCCTCTTCTGGCCTCTGTAGGTACTGTATGTATATATGATGCACAGGCATACATGCAGGCAAACACTCATACACATAAAATATAAATAATTTAAGTAGATAAAGAAAAACAAAAAGAATGAAATTTTATTTGGAGTTGTTCACAGAATGCCTACCCAGCATGCAAATAGTTTTGAATAAATTGCAGCTACTCAAGTCAGTAATCATTCATTGATTAAAAGTTTAATTGAAAATTCAGCCTTGATAAAAAAGAATGACTTGGGTGCCTTCTGCCTACTGTGAGAAGAAGCGTGTAGGAGCAACAATACGCTACCTGATCGCTCTGCTTAGCCTTCAACTCTTGAACTTCTCTGGTCAGGGTGGAGTTCTCTGTTCTTATGGCCTTTTTTCAAAAATATAGAAGCATAACACACTTTTTTATTCTTGAAGCACTAGCTAGATCAAATTAAGCAAGCCCGCTCTTCCTCCTCTGCCCTTTTCCCTATAGTCTTTATAATTAGACAACCATTTTGTAACTCAGTTATCACTATATACACTGTAATTGAAATGCTGACACCCTGAAAGACACCCTTGTCACCTGTCAATTACAACTCTTACTTACTTTTGCAGAAGTCCGCGCTACTTTGGTAAGGGAGAGCGGTGAGGATCACTGCTCACAGTTTGGACATGGTTCCAGGAGGAACAGCCATACTACACACTGCAGCGATGGTATCTAACTGACTGACGCCTGACACTAGAATCATCCTCATCGCAGGGCCAATTTCCAAAGAAATAGAATTTAAATCAAATGAAAACAGTCTAACTTAGAGCACTGGTGCCCAGCTGTGGACACAATCGCACCAAGCCTTTCCAGACTGGCAGAGTGAGCACAAGGGGACGATGGAGACAACGCCTTACACTCAGCTCCTCCTCTCTGGTGGCCACCTGAATGAGTCCAGTCTCCAGTAATTCTTCCACAGTCCTTAACTTCTCATCTTTTTCTTGAATGCTGTGATTATAAATATAAGGCATATATATGAATGGCTTGGTCAAGGTAAATATCACTCCTAAGAATTTTACATGGACTACCCTCTCTGTCCCTCATTCATTATGAAACTGTAATTCTAGAAAAATCTCTCATGGCGTTAAGGTGAACTCCTCAGCAGTAAGGAAAATTTGCACAGGTAATGTACGGACTGACAGCAGCCTCAGCAAGTCAGTCAGTGACAAATGACAGCCAAAACCATACCATAAGGTAACTCCGGCTGATCCACAGTGCAGAATGCTCTTGTCTATCACAAAGTGCCAATAGTACTTTAAGAATCCAGATTACTATCGCTACCAATTCTGTTACCACAAATTTGAGAGAAAATATGAAAATGTCAAATATGTTTCACCAAAATATAAAAAATTAAACTCTTACCATTTTTCCATTTGTTCCACAACATCTTTATTAGGCTAAAAAACAAAAACATCAAGAAGTGTTTAATTCTACCAAGTTTGCATAAGATAAAAATTAGCTTAGTTTAGGATTCTAAATAGTTCCAAAATTTAGTCCTTACTTGAGAACTGCTCACAAGTTTAATTTTCTTATTCAAAAGAGAGAAAAAAAAAGAACATGGACATACAGGCTACAAGAGGAAAATGGCACTAGCTAACTGGACTTGCCCTCACCCCAATTCTTAACTTAAGGATATCTGGAGTTACCTAGAAGACAGGAAACATTTCTTCAAATATACAAATTTCACAACTTTTAAGGTAGGAGGTCACAAGAGGCCTTACCCTTTTTTCAACTGAGTTTCTCCTACACTGAAGTCTAAAATAAACACAATTGCATATATCTTGTTTATAGTCAATGGATTTTGAACATGTAGACACATGAAAATGCTACCAGACCAAAGCAGAGACTGTACTAAAGTGCGAGTGCACTGCAGCAGCTCACGAATACAGCTCCTGGTGAAGCATGGAAAACACGATGTAAAAACTGACCCCATGCCCTTGGCCTTTGGTCCTAAAATCTACCCACACACAAGAGCCACCAGGGTTGCTGTGTAGCTGGAAGCAAAGGTTTCACCCCAGCATTCTCAGACCCTTAGACAATTCAGTACCCTTAGGTGTGGAGTCTTCTGGCAACACCTCATAAACCAATTTCCTATTCCTGCTATTTTCTGATTTTTTTTTTTACCTTATCTCATTGTAATCATTTTTCAAAAATAAAACTAATGCTTCCATTACTAAGTCTGAGTCTTAGGATTCCACCTCCTCTATATGTCAGAATTAGTTCTTCTCGTCACGCATACATTCCGGTCCTCAGCTTTACGCATCTCAAAGATGGCAATGCCTTAAATCCTGTGTCTGTAGACCATAAGGACTGCTTTGTGAATTGCACAGGAAGAGTGACCCGATGAGGAAAACTGCCCCATCATAAAAAAGGAGAGAAAAACATTCCCAAAATGTATTTCGTCAATCTGGTAGTATACTAACAACTCATATGGAAGTTGCTGTTTATAAACTCAAAACTCTCATGAAGACAGTTTTTAATCCATATGTGCTTCAGTGAATCCCATCCCACAAGAGACACTCTCGAGTCCAGCTTACTGGAACCATAACTACTCAGCTGCCCTAAGCTTTCCACTCGATCCTACCTGCTTCTCTAACTCCTAAATTCCACTGACTCCCAGTCGCCACTGTGACTTTTGTGCATCCTTACAATGCTCCTCACAGTTAGACCATCACAGGCTCTATACAACAAACAAAGCCTCCTAGTGAGACCCTAGGAGATCTTTCACTGGCCCTACACCCTGTCTTTGCACTTAAACAATAGCTTAGAATGTTCTCAATGTACGTCAATTCTGTGCAACACCACGCCAAGCTACTCAAGTTTTTCTCTCAGCCTGGACTGCCCCTCACTATTTAGCAAATTGATGGGTAAGTTGTCCCCTGTGTCACCTTTCTACTCTTTAAACAAAATCTAAATGTAAACATATACATAGTTCAGGAATTTAAATCATCACACTTTACTAATCTATCCCACATAGAATCAAGTCTTACTCACCTCCAGAGCCTCAGCTAAGAAGTAAATGCCTAATGTATACTCAACAAACACTCAAACTCAATTCCCCTTGCTGGTCTTCATGTTTAGTGTTTACTCTGGTTCTTCAACTCAAATACTGGCCAACGTTTTCACTTTACTACAAGTTACCAACCTAATACAATCCTATGACTTCTGTCAGGATGATAAACCTAAATCTTCCTAAGTCAGTAGGATCAGAAAGCGGTGTTAGGCAGAGAAGCAATTTCCCATGGTTTTTACTGAGTAACCCCAATGATAGACTCTTAAAAGTCTACTGGAGCAAAAATAAAGGCTGCTGCTCAGCTTCTAGCCAGCCAGTCCAGCCAGAGGAGGTTTCTGCTGATAAGCAAAGGCTTACTAGTCCTACTAAGAGCACACAGTCATCCTCCCTGTGTGGAAGGACAGCCTCACACCTGACGATTCTTGCTACAGCTAAAGAAACACCGACATGGCAGCATTGCCAGTTCCTGCTTCAGTAAGTTCAACCTTTCCCTCCTTAATAAAACCATCTGGTTGGGGGTGGGGAGGAAGTAGGGGATGTGGGGGGTGGGTGGGAAGGGGATAAAATGTAGTATAAAAAAAGAAAACAAAAACATCTGGCAAGAGACCTGAAATTTTTACATCACAAACCTGTTCTCTTTTTTTTTTTTTTTTTTTTTTTTTTTTTTAAAGATTTTTATTTATTATTATATGTAAGTACACTGTAGCTGTCTTCAGACACTCCAGAAGAGGGCATCAGATCTTGTTACAGATGGTTGTGAGCCACCATGTGGTTGCTGGGATTTGAACTCTGGACCTTTGGAAAAGCAGTCGGGTGCTCTTACCCACTGAGCCATCTCACCAGCCCCAAACCTGTTCTCTTAACTGTCATTTGGAATTCTAACTGCTTTATAGGAAAAAGGAGGTTAAAGAAAGTTGGAAATGAAAAGAAACTTAGGTATACTGACTTTTATCTCTTATTTCACTAACAATAACAATAAAAGGTGACTAGAGCCAGGCAGTGGTGGCACGCGCCTTTAATCCCAGCACTTGGGAGACAGAGGCAGACGAATTTCTGAGTTCGAGGCCAGCCTGGACTACAAAGTGAGTTCCAGGACAGCCAGGGCTACACAGAGAAACCCTGTCTCAGAAAAAAAAGGGGGACTAGAGAACAAGCCAGCAAGCAAGGCTGGCAAGATGGCTCAGGAAGTAGAGGTGCCTGTTGCTATGCCTGATGATCAGAGTTGAAGCCTCTAGAACCCACCGTGGAGAACCAACTCCTAAACCACATCGCAGGCTGTCCTCTGAACTCACACACCCCAAAATATCTATATAATGATAAATTTATAAGAACAATCAAAAGAAAGACAAAGTTTTTTTGATTTGCCATGACAAAGGGTCTCGGGCATGTCTCGAACCTATCTAAACCATTCATATGTGCCTTTTATTTCATTGTTCTTCCAAAACTAGAGGACAATTACCCAATAGCAGACCAAAATTAGCCCCACAAACATCACTTTCCCATCTCCTTGATTCTTTTTAAATAGAAAATTGTGACTACAAAAATTTATTCAGAACATAAGAAAAGTCTATGCCATACTACCAGATGTCATTTAACAGAACATCTAAAGTGTATAGAATATCAAATAGAAAGATGAGTAACAAAAAAAGACAAAAAAGAATTTTTTCAAAAATAATTATTTCCACAAGTGTGATTGGAAATCTTACATAAAATAACAGAAAAGCATATTTGAAAGCATCATAGGATCTATTAGGAAAATATTAGCCTGGTGATTTAATAGTTACATAAGGTTAGAAAACTTCAGTTTGGCAGAAAACAGAAGTTTATAAAGTTATTGTTTACGTTTTTTTCTATTGACAAATATTTTGTTAAAATGTTGAATATATTTGACAAATATAAGCAAAGGTATTTTGTTTTCATTTCCTCATTTGTGTTTTATTTGAAGACCCTGTAAGTTAAAAGGAGGTCTTAAAGATTCAAATTTTGGGGCTGGAGAAATGGCTCAGTGGTTAAGAGCACTGAATGCCCTTACAGGGGTCCTGAGTTTAATTCCCTGAAACCACATGGTGGCTCACAACCATCTGTAATAGGATCTGATGCCACCTTCTGGTGTGTCTAAAGACAGCAACAGTGCACTCATAAAATAAATAAATAAATCTTAAAAAATAATTAAATAAAAATGCTGCCAGCAAAACTATAGCTGAAAACTAGAACAGACAGCCAAGTTTCAAAGATGGTCATTTGGGCTTGGATCCAGTAATTTCTCGAGTACTTAATCACTCATAATCTATAATACCACAAATGAGAATATTTATACTTTTACTTTACACATATACAAAGTAATAAAAATTCCACATGGCATTGCATTTCACAGAAGGGAAGGAAGATGTAAATTGATAAACTGATGTTAACAAATACTTCAAGCAACAGCTGCTTACACCAATAATATACTTGCTTAATTGTGAATTTTAAAATAAAGAATGAAAGTATCTCTAAAGGATGTGCTATCATTTCCAATAAATTTTCCAAAACCTGACTATGAGGGAAACATGCAAAGTTGATATTCTAATGGAACATGCAACAACAAGAGTTTCTCGACTACTCTGCTCTAAACCCTCTTACATTGATCTGCTTGCTCATTGACAGAGCGTGTGTGATTGTGATTGTGATTGGGCACGTGGATGTGGATGCCAGAAAGCAGGTGTGGGAGGCGGTCCTCCCCTTCCATTATGTAGTCCCCAGAAATCACACTCAGGATTGGTGGGAAACAACTTCAGAACACTTTCTAACAGTGGGACTGGAAGGGCTTATGTGAGAAAACGTGAAGGCAACAACAGGAGCTCCAGCTGCTGACCATTCAAGACTGCAATAGCTTTACTGACTTACAAAGGGGTGTGTGTGTGTGTGTGTGTGTGTGTGTGTGTGTGTGTCTTCATTATCGCATATGTACTATCAATATCATAAATACATACAATTAGAATATACACATATATTCTTAAGAAATCATTTAGGTGTGCAAAGCTCTAGACTAAGCAATATATTCAAGTTTTGCCATTCAAATCTAGAAATCCTTACATACAATCCTGGTGTGAGAGGCTGATTAGGAGAGTGGGAAACCAACTCTGAGGCACCCCACCCCTAAGTTTCAAACCCATTCTTTGTTTTAGAAAAACAACAAACTGCCTGTAAGGGTAAGGCTCCCAGAACAGAACGTTTTTTCCTTTCCTTCTTTTCTACAAAATGCTTATGAGAAGATTAACAACTTCTTCTTCTCAGAGACATAAAACTTTAATTTTGAAAGAAATGTTTGAAGCATAAAATGAACAGGGTAGTTGAAAGGCGCACCTAACTTTGAGCACACTCTCCATCAGCTGGTTTGTGCTCAGACCTTCTCACCCTCGGGCTCTTTCCACACTACCCACACAAGCTCACCTGCTGAGAAACAGCGGTCTGCAGTTTCTGAACTTCCGACTGTAATGCTTTATTCTGCTCACTCAGAATCTGGAAGAAAGAAGCCCAATGTACGACTTTTTCAGAAGGAGCAGGTAATAATGCAATCATTGACTCGATTTTTGAATGAAGCAAACCCACACTGTTGCTTCAGGTGTTCATAAGAGACTGAAGGGTTCCATACAGACATAGAAATTCAGAGCTCAATGGACAAGGATTAACATGGCAGCAACAGTAAAGACAGCAAAAATATTCACAAATGTAAAATACTCATTTAAAAAATGCCAACGGTGGCTGCTCAGTAGGTAAGAGCACCCGACTGCTCTTCCAAAGTTCCTGAGTTCAAATCCCAGCAACCACATGGTGGCTCACAACCATCTGTAATGGGATCTGGCTCCCTCTCTTCTGGATTGTCTGAAGACAGCTACAGTGTACTAAATATAATAAATAAATTAATCTTAGAAAAAAAAAAGAATTTACTTTCAAAAATAAAAATGCCAAGGGATGCTTGGGGAAAAATCTATTTCAAACATTTAATTTAAGATCAGATAAAGTACATTTAGGCAAAAAGTCTAGTAAAAATTCACTCTTCACATAAGACACCAAATAAACTAGGGAAATAATACAAATGATTGTTTTTTTAAAGCACATTCAGTGCCATTGAAATTAAACTTTTATGAAGCTGTCTGGAAAGGCGGAGCTCACACACCTTCAATTCTTCCATTTTGCTGGCAACTTCGTGCTGCAGCTGCTCCTCAAGCAGTCTTATTTTATCTTCCTTTACGTGAATACTACGAGAAGAAGAGACAGTCAAGGTTTTCAGGGCTGTCTGCACAAGCCTCAGCTGGAAGAATCACTGCACATAAACACACATGCAGGAGTCTCTGCACAAAATACATTACTCGCCTCTTCTGCATCTTCTCCACCTCATGTGCGGTAGCAGCCTGTATTCAGAATAAAATAAGAATCTTATCATCTTAGGAAACCATCTAAACTATTCATTTATTCATATAAAAACTTGTATTTCCATACATATGGATTAAAACTATAACAAACTATATATTCTATGTTTTGGGGTTTTTTTTGTTTGGTTTTTTTTTTTTTTTTTTTTGGTTTTTCGAGACAGGGTTTCTCTGTGTAGCCCTGGATGTCCTGGAACTCACTTTGTAGACCAGGCTGGCCTCGAACTCAGAAATCCGCCTGCCTCTGCCTCTGCCTCTGCCTCCCGAGTGCTGGGATCAAAGGCGTGCGCCACCACACTGGCGGTATTCTCTGTTTTATTGTCCATTATTTTTAACTTCTTGGAGGCCAATTTTCTCTAATTAAGGTTTTCCCTTTACACATTAGATGGAAAAATCCAAATGGGTTAAAATGCTGCGACTGTTTTAACAATCTCTTCTATCTCAGAAGTGGTTCAGTCACTGTACCAAACATTAATTCCAATATGAATCAATGACATCTAAGCAGTCTGTGCATTAGCTCTCAGTAATATCCCACGGCCAAACATAAGTAACCAGCATAGACACAGAAAACCGAGGCTCACAGACTCAAAAAAAAGACACATCAAACGTCTTCAGATAAATAAGCAAAAGGAAAAGTGACTTATTTACCTGCTCATTAGCCAGGGCCTGCAATTTCTGCACTTCAGCTTTTAATAAGAAATTCATATTCTGTACATCCTAGAGCAAGAAAAAAAAAAGGATACAGGATTAAAATATTTCATATAATTCAAACTGAACTTGTGGCAAGGTTCTGCTTAAGAGTTAAGTAAAGGTCTCAGATTATAAATTGCCTAAATCATATATATATCATTCATTTGTGTTATTTGGCAAGTTTCTGGAATTGTTATGGAAGGCATTATGTGAAAAGAACCCTTCTGGGCTTTTCCTTTTAGAGCTTAAGAAGTATCCTTCTTTACAGTTCAGAAAAGAGAAAGCATTTTCCATGAGTTCTAGAGTATTTTTCATCCTTCATACAAATGCATACTGGCTATAATCTTTAGGGTAATTCAGCTTTGAGTCCTATAAAATCCTACAGCAAGCTATATGAGCTACTGTACCTTAAGCTCCTCCTCCTTGCTTGCTAAGTGATCCTGTTCATTCGCTAATGAATCTTCAGTCTGCTTTAGCTGCTTGTCCTTTTCTGCAATCCTTCAAGAAAATACAAAAGCATTTACAAACAGGATTTAAAAGTCTTACACGGAAAGGATCATCTCAAGTAAGTAAGTTTCTCCTATAACTGTACTTTCTCTTTCTTGAGATACTATTTAGTCTACTAGTAAGCATCATAAAGCATGATGACAGAGAGAGAGAGAGAGAGAGAGAGAGAGAGAGAGAGAGAGAGAGAGAGAGAGAGAGAGAGAACGAACTTGCAAAAGTTTGCTCCCTCCTTCCAGCATGTGAGACCAGGGTATAGTATTTACATCAATCAGGCTTGACAATGAGAGCCTTTCTCTACCCCCAAATATCCCCTATTTTATGGCAGGATGGTCATTCACACCAGTACTCAGGAGGCAAAGGCAGGAAGATCACCACAAATTCAAGGACAGTCTAGGCTACAGAATGAGGCCCCAAATCATAGATACACAGATGGATAGACAAACAGATCCATTATTTAAAACTTAAGTCAAAGAAGTTAACTTACATTGAAAAGTCTGGTATCAAAACCAGATTATAGGTCATCTGCACACAACTGCCCCATATCTGTATAGTTATGTAACTATGCAAATTTACTTTGAGTGTATGGCCTACTGTCACAGGGCTAGACACAGCAGAACCACAAGTACAAAGCAAATTTAAGCACTAATTTCCTTTCACTACTCTGAAACCACAAGTGCCTCTTCTACATCGTTACCAATATTGCAAATGAAGGAAAGTTAGGCAGCTCTATTATAACAACAACAAAAACAAAGTGTAATGTTTGGGGACTAAACAGACACAGGTTAGAAGAGAAGATCAAAATAGAGTTTAGGGTAATTTTCCAAACAGGTAAGAGAATGAAATTAATTGTGTATTGAATCAAGCAGGCATCTGTTAGTGGTTATCAATTATAAGAGAAGTGTGGAATGGCAAGCTTACACTTTATGTAATTCTTCTGCTAGAACTGAAGCGGAGGTCTGAGAAAGAAAAACATTATCAACATAAGAGCATTTGAGAAAAAGCTTAAAAGCTGTACAATAATCAAAACAGAGCTTTTAAAAAGAGAGAGAAATTAACATATAAAGTTGTTAAAGACATATCTGGTCTATGGTGAGTAGCTATCATTCTGAAAGCATATCTGATCTCCAACAGCCACTATTAAGGAATTAACACAACACATCACGGAATAATGACAAGCAGCAAGTACATAAGGGGCAGAGACAACCACAGAGGCCATCCCTAGCCCTGTGCGTCTCTTCCTCAGCAAAAGTGTCTGACAGGATCCCCTTCATGATCAGACAGTGAGGAGCCTGTCAGTGATGTCTCTCCACTACTGAGGTTCTCAGCACACTCAGGCATTCTGACAAGCTGGAACACTACCGCTCAGCTGACAAAGATCCCAATCTAAGTGGAGTTGGTAACTCACAAACATACAGCTCCATTTTGCTGATTAGATGGTTCTCCCCCAGCTAATTTTACAGTATCATCTCTACAAAAAAGCAACTAGGAAAAACCATTTATGTGCACAAAGCTTTGGAAGTTTGAACTCTAAAATTACCTTTTAATGTTAAAATTACTTATTATGTAAAAGCGAATTTTTTTTTTTAAAGATTTGTTTTTATTTGGAATATGTGTAAGCAATGGGGGACATGTGCACATGACATGAGTGCAGTGACAGAGGAGGCCATTAGAGTCCCTGGAGTTGATGTTGAGGCAGTTGTGAATCACCTGGCACAGGTGCTGGGAACTAAACTCTGGTCCTCTGAACCAGCAGCAAGCACATACATGTAACTGCTGAGCCATCTCCGTAGTCCAAGAGTCAAATTTCTAGTACTTGCTGCTATAAATAATTTTTATAATTTTAACATTCAACTGAAATTGAAATTTATAGTATATGTATTTGTGGAAGCCTTCACATTTTTCTGAATGTCCTATCATTTATATTACAAAGCCTATCAATCAATTAATCAATCAATCAATCAGTCAATCAATCAAGGAAAGCAGCAATGGTATCAATGTTTGCTACTAACTAAACGGAATTATACATTTCAAACTGAGCCTTCTGCAAATAAGCCAGCTCCCCGCTGTGCATGTGTGGGATTCCTGAGCAAAGTCAGCTTTCCGTGACAGTGCATCAACCACCCCATAAGCCCTAGCCTGCCCTTACACTGGCCAGCCCTTTTGTTTTGTGACAGAGTTCAGAGCCTTCCCCAGGAGTGAGTGTTCTCGCCTACCCCTTCTAATAACACAGATTTGGGGTTCTCAGTGCTGCCCAATATTAGATATCATATTTAGTGGCTGAAACTTTGTACCACTACAAACTGACTCATTGACTAGTCTCCCAACTACTGAAGTTTGGCACTATAGAAACGGTCAGATAACTGTTACAACGGCTGGAAAGCTATGATTAACGGTAATCAATTAAAAAGCACCATTACCTGAGCTGCTATCTGGGAATGGAATTGTTGAATCTGAGCTTTCAAAGCCTCGTTTTGTTCCAAAATATCCTTTCATCAACAGCAAACAAAAAGAGAGGACAAAGGTGTCATTAAAAAATACTCAAGTATACATGAACACAAAGATTTACATATTCTTGATATCTCTAAATGATCTTTATTTAAAGCGTTTTGGCATTCTATTTTGAGTTCATTTACAAGGCAGACATCAAGGCTGGTTTACTGTCGTTGATCCTATCACAAGAAGTCCTAAGGAAGTGGATGAGCTCATCTTTAACATGCTCAAAGATTAAATGTTAATTATTTACCACCATTAAAAATTAGGACATATGGGCTGGAGAGATGGCTCAGTAGTTAAGAGCACTGATTGCTTTTCCAAAGGTCCTGAGTTCAAGTCCCTGCAACCACATGGTGGCTCACAACCATCTGTAATGGGATCTATGCCCTTTTCTGGTGTGTCTGAAGACAGCGACAGTGTACTCATATACATAAAATAAATAAACTTGAGAGGGGGAGGGGGAGAGAGGGGGAGAGAGAGGGAGAGGTGGGGAGAGGGGGAGAGAGGGGGGAGAGAGAGAGAGAGAGAGAATGAATCCGCACATTCCACACTTATCCTAATTTCTTTTTCTTAATGATTTGAACACTGAACCGGAAGTTTATTGAACTTAACTTAATGTAGTTACAGACATAGGTTTTGAATTTTTTTTTACTTGTAATTTTTTAATTAAATTATAATTAAATCATTTCCACTCAACCTCCCCGATGGCTCCTCTCCCTCCCTCTCAAATTCGTTATTTTTAATTATTACTGTAGCACATGTAAACACATAAAGACAAACAGATACCTGCACTTGGATCTGCAGAGACTCTTCTTTGCTCGCCCTCTTTTGCTCGGATTCCATCAACTGCATTAGTCTTTGCTCCAATTGCTGTTTTGATACCAAGGTGTCTGTGAGCTTACTATGTAGACTCTGGACTTCATTTTCTTTGGCCACAAATTTACTTTGTAAATCTGGAGTAAACAAAAAAACTACATCTTACAAAATGTCTCCTCTTCGCCTCGATCGTTCCTCAGTGTACGCGTTGCCCTCTCTGGAACACTTGCGCAGATCCACTGTCTCCTTCTACAGTCTCAGCGGCTCACGCTCTCTGTGCAATGCCAACCACCTGTCTAATTCCTCTTGCCATAAGAGTGAGTTCTTCTGGATCAGAGTCTGCGTTGTCTCTCTATATCCAGAGCTGTGCCCAAGACTTAGCACAATACTGCATACTCAATAAGCATTAACTAAATGAGATATAAAGGTTTTTAAATGTTTCTACCATTTCTTGAAAGCACTCTTTATTTCCCAAAAGATACCTTAATAATATGTTAACAACTTTGATGAAAATTCCTTGAACTCTCCTATACAGAGAGATGCCAAGGAAATCTATTATCTCAAAGCTGACATTTAAAATATTATTTAAATAATTTGAAATGAAGGATAACTTGTTTCCTTTCTTCCTTCCTACAGGTAACACCCCCTACACACACAAAAATAAATAAGTAAATAAGAAAAAGTGTATATATATAAGCTCAAAATTGCAATAAATGAAGACAACGTGAATTTAAAGACAATCATTAATTTGGTTGAAAAGAGAAAGGAAAACCTAAATCAAAAGACTAATGACAGCACACCACTGGCAGCACGAGAATCATCACCCTGTCCCATACCAAGAACAAGTCACAGTTCAGAGGGAAGCCATTACCACAGACGGAAAAAAGTAGCTGCGCATGTGTCTTAGTATGTCCTTATCTTAAGAAAGGTTAAGTTCTCACATTTATAAGACAATATAACTCAGGAAGAACTGCTGAAAACCAAGCATGTAATAATGGACATATCTGGGATTAGAACTCACAGAAGGGAAATATCTATTACCAACAGTTACAATTAAAACATTAAGTTCGGGGCTGGTGAGATGGCTCAGCAGTTAAGAGCACTGACTGCTCTTCCAAAGGTCCTGAGTTCAAATCCCAGCAACCACATGGTGGCTCACAACCATCTGTAATGGGATCTGATGTCCTCTTCTGGAGCTGTCTGAAGACAGCTACAGTGTACTTACACATAATAAATAAATAAATCTTTAAAAAAACAAGCAAACAAACAAAAAACCCATTAAGTCCATGATGTCAAAATTCTTTAGATGAAATCATTGCTGACTTATAGCTCAATCTCCAGATGAACCAATCTTACATGATAAAAACATTTTTAGATTACATAAGGCCTCCACAAACACACTTCTCATACTCATATGAATACTCATATGCAGCTGGTGGAAAAGAACAAAGCTTTATCCAGTGTAGGAGAATGAGGCATGACAAAGAGCAGACAGAGTGGCAGAGAGGAAGAGAGTCGAAGGACACAGGAAGTAACAAGCATTAGAGCATTAGAACAAGCACGAAGACGACACCTCCGGGAGGGGCCATGAGGAAAGTCTAGCATTGAAGATGTTGAGAAGTGGATTAAGAAATGTTTAACAGTACTATTCTCTTACACAGACTCTAGCCACATGCATATATGTAAACAAACGTACAGGTAGGTGGACACAACGTAACATAAGGAAAAGAACAGAAGCTAACCACTAGGGCGTGGGCGAGAGGGAGGACCAAATGCCAGCGATAGACATGAGTTATGAAAAGACTAGCTGCTTTTCTAGTTAAAACTCCGTCATGGATTTCCCATTTTTTGGTGGCAACTAATACATAAAAATATATTTCGGTGAACGAGTAAGAGGCCATGTTAAGCGCCATGACTTTGGATTGGCTACTCTAACCGTATAGGTCGCTGAGATTATAAAATTGGGTCTGGATGGTTTACAAGCTTGGCTTTTAATATAATAAAGTTTATTTTTTAAGAAGATTCACTTCAGCTGGATGGTGGCTCATGCCTTTAATCCCACTACACAGAAGGCAGAGGCAAGTGTATCGCTGTGAATTCAACACCCACTCAGTCTCCATAGTGAGATACCGGGCTATGCAGAGAAACTGCCAAAACCAAACCAAACCAAAACAAAACAAAACAAAAACAAAACAAAACAAAACATAGCGCCTCACTTTTTTAAGAACCAGAATTCAGTCTGTTTAGAAATATAGAGTAAACTGCTGAGGTCTAAGAAGACATGGTCAGCGAGAGCACAGTCTGGGGTAAGCCACTAAGAGTAAAGGCGAAGGAGCAGGGCTGGAGGCTGGAGAGGTGGCTTAGCAGTCAGAGCACTGCAAGACCCAGGCTTGCTTCCCAGCACCCACATGGATGCTCACAACCATCTGTAACTGCAGTCCCAGGGGTTCCATACCTTCTCCTGACCTCTTGAGGCACCAGGCACACATGCACAATGGACATACAGGCATGCATACAAAACACTCACATGCATAAGATGAAAGAAATAAGCCTAAAAGAACAGAGAAAAGATTGCCGCTTTACTCTCTATAACTACTGGGTTTATACTGAGAGCTTTCTAGCAAGACCCCTGCCTTTCACTCATAACATATAAAACACTACACATTTAAATAAGTTAAAGTATCTTAGCATAAATAACGTCTTTGCATAAAAGCAGAAGTCTTAAAGTACCCTGAGCTTATTTTGTTGTTGACAAAAGGGCTAATCAGAGGAAACCAAAGAGCTAACAAGTCAAACTCTGATTTATCCTACATGGAGCCATAGTCAAGTTTAGAAAGACATTCTGGCTAGTGTTTATGTCAATTTGACCCAAGGTTGGGTCATCTAAGAAAAAGAAATTTTAACCAAGTAGCTGTCTCCAGATGACTGGCCTGTAGACACACTGGTGGGGCATTTTCGTGACTGGTGGTTTATGTGGGAGGGTCCAGGGCAGTGCCCTAAGTATGCAGACCGAGCTAGGGAGCTAGGCAGCTTCCTTCATGGTCTCTGCTTCGGTTCCTGCCTCCAGACTCCTTCCTTGCGTTCCTGCTCTGACTTCTCATCATGATGGACTACAAGCTCTAAGATGGCTCAATCGTTTCCTGGCCAGATGGACTTTGGTCATGGTGTCTGCCACATCAAGAGAAACCCTGAGACAGAAGGGAACAGCAGAGGTGAAAGCAGCACAGTGAATGTCCCAGTCAAATGAGCAGGCAACGTTCATGTCTGTAAAGGCAGGCGGATCCAAGGAAGCAACTGTCTCTTCAGAAGGCTACAAGTACCACCAAGACCAAAGGCAAGCCACAGGGAAACAGGGCCACGGCCCTGGTCTTTTTTTTTTTTTTTTTTTTGGTTTTTCGAGACAGGGTTTCTCTGTATAGCCCAGGCTGTCCTGGAACTCAGTTTGTAGACCAGGCTGGCCTTGAACTCAGAAATCCACCTGCTTCTGCCTCCTGAGTGCTGGGATTAAAGTGTGCGCCACCACGCCCGGCTCCCTGATCTTAACAGCCCAGTAGATGCTAATTCTCCTGCAGTATCACTGCAGACAAAGCCACGAGGTTATTTTACACCTAACAAATGTTGAAGAAATAAGATAATCTGAAAGGACAAAAATCTATTTTTATATGTCTGCTAGATGCCAAATAATCTTTCTCCCCCGACAGCAGAGTGGAAGTGTCCCAGTCTGCATAGGTGCTCTCTTTACCTTGCTGGGCAGCCTCATGCTCCGCCGTCCTCTTCCTGATGTAGCTCTGAACTTCTTCCCAGCGCCTCTCAGCTTCTTGCAGTTGAACCTTGATATTAAAAAAGAGAGAGGGATTGGAGAGATGGCTCAGGGGTTAAGAGTGCTGACTGCTCTTCTGAAGGTCCTGAGTTCAAATCCCAGCAACCACATGGTGGCTCACAACTACCCATAATGAGATCTGATGCCCTCTTCTGGTGTATCTGAAGACAGCTATAATAATAAATAAGTTTTAAAAAATGCAATGCAAAGTCCTTTAAAAAAAAGAGAGAGAAAGGGGAAAAAATAAAAATCAACCCCAACAAGATTCAACTGTAAAAAAGAGCCATTTCTCTGTCGGCCACACCCACCATCTTCTCCAACACCCCAGGACATCAGCTCTGCGGACATTAGATCATGACAGACAGCTGCTCCTACAAACTTATCTGACCCACTGAGCTAGAAGCTATTTTTCATCATTAACCATTCTTAAGTTCCTAAGCTATTAAGAAACAAGACAGAATCTATTGCTAAATCTCAGTAAGAACCTAAGACTTTACATATTTTAAAATATACATATTATAAAACACTTCTTAGGGTAATTAACTGTGATGCCGCTTATCACACTCCTCTATCCAGGTCAGCAGGAAATCCCCTGGGAACCCCAGTGCTAGAGGGAAGACACTGACATCACTTTCACAAAGTACTGAACAACATTTGAAAAAGAAAAAGAAAAAACAAGTTATAAAACTGTGTGGAACTGGCCTCAAGGTATACTATCTATCAGTGTGGATGAGGGATTAACAGTCAGGTTGCCTATACCCTCTATAAATTGAACTATCTATTTTTAGAAAATCCTCTCCTCAGGAGGAGGAACAGGTAGCCATCATCCCTAAACGTCTAAGTTCCCAAGTTCATGTAACGTAAGGGAGTGATTCTGCTCCTCCTCAGGCAGCCTGAGAACGCTCCACGTCTCATGAGAGCATGAGCGCTTCGCTTCACCACACACCTGCCACCCGGGGTCTGGAAACACCAAGGGTTTGTACACCAAGGCTCTGGTGAAAGCCCTGGAGGGGCCCTTGGGGGGGCTGGGGGTGCCAAGGCTGAGAGGGGCTCTATCTGACTTAAGTTATAGACGATAAAAGTAATGCTAAAGGTTCCTGAATGCTAAAGGTTTCTAAAATCATTTTTCCTTACATGTGTAGGCATATATAAAACACACACATACACACACATAAAATAATTCAACCCTTACTTGTCAATCATTTGGCTTCATTTTTCTTATCTCAGTCTGTAGCTTCAAACCTAGCCCTACAATCAATGTTCATCAAAACACAACTTTGAAAAGGCAGAGTCCTTAGAATGTGGGTCTAATTAAACTTCACAATAGATTTCTCAAACCTATATACACACTATGTCATGGAAGTGGGCATCGTCACATTTACAGAATGGTACAAAGAGGCAGGGAGGGTCACCTTGAGCTGGGTAGCAGCTTGCTCCGCATTCTTCTTCTGGACTCCCTCTTGCTGCAGCTTTCCTGTCTTCTCGTTCAGTTCACTCACCAGCCTCCCACAGTCTTGGCGCAGTTTATTTAGCTCTGCGGATTGCCTGCAAACAGTGACTAGATTAGGGGTTTTGCATTGTTATACACATAAAGAACTCACAAGCACAACATCTTCTGTGTTAATTATGCTGAACTAATAACCCCACTTACAGGCAAATGTAAGGGAACATGACTAAGTAGTAATATTGATCCCGGGTGTACTCTTAAACAATTCAAATGATGGCAAACTCTAAAAACCACTATAGTGCTGAAAGGTTGACTAAGAGAGTAAGAGCTATGCAAGCTCAAAAACCTTTGAGCCAACCCAAATTTCACAGTGGCAGGAGAGACCCAACTCCCAGAGCTGCTGTGTCCTCCATATATACTCCACAGAACAAAACAGGAAACACATATTGTGGCACATAAACGATAGTAATATAAAATAAAATAATCTTAAATCCAAACAATCACTATAAAATGTCAGAAAAAATGGATAAGCAAATACTCAAAAGCAGGAACAGACATGTTGCTACCACTGAACTGACCTGAAAAGTTCCTAATACGGACGCTAGCGAGGAGGTTCAGCAGTTAGAGCATGTGTTGCTTTTGTGGAAGGCCCATGCTTGGCCCTATTATCCACATGCGACTCATAGCCATCCTTACTTCTAGTTCTAAAGCATCTGACAGCTTCTCCTGGCCTCCCAGGCAAATATGTGGTACACAGACATGCAGGCAAAATACTCAAGACACATAATATAAATCTTTTCAAAAACAACACCCTCCTAATACCAATGCCATTGTAACTGGACTTGGCCTGCTATCCAAAGGGAGAGAACATTTTCAATTCTAACGAGGAAGCTTTTACTTCATTACTGCAAATAATAGCCAGTGCTTAATTTGTGAAAGACTACCAGTGTCTCTAAGTCCCCCATGAGCCACCTGGACCCCTGGGATCATGAACTACTAGAGGTCAGGAGGGTCAAGACCATACGTTTGAAAATCAGTATGGCAGGTGCTCCTGAGAATAATGAAATCTAAGCAGTGCTAGGCTGGAGGAGGGCAGCTTCAGTGCATGTGTGCTACTTCACTGGCAACCCTGATGCTCATGGGCTTGGCAGTCTGCACTACTCAGAAGAGCCAGCTCTCACACAAGGAAAACAGTTGTTCCTGAAAAGTAACTCAAGATTCGAGGCAAATGGAGGAAGCAAAGCTCAAGCCAGTAACTACCCAACACCTCCTTAGGACAGAGGTAAACAATCTGTCATCCGGTGGAGAACGAGGCATCTGGATACGTACTTGCTTTCCAGTTGGTTTGTAGTGTTACTGACAGCATCTCTCAGGATACCATTTTCCTGCTTCAAATGAGCTATCTCTGCTTCCATTTGTTCCTGAACTTGCTGAAACTATTTTAAAAATATAAAAGATTAGGAAACAAAGATCAACAAAGTCACCTTTAAGAGAAATTGCACTATAATAAAAGAGTAAAAAGCACCAAGAAAATGAAATACAAACCATCTTTTTCATGTCAATATGAAGAGACTTCAAAAACTGCTTATTAATAAATGCGAAGTACAAGCCGGGCGTGGTGGCACACGCCTTTAATCCCAGGGAGGCAGAGGCAGGCGGATTTCTAAGTTTGAGGTGAAGTGCAAACTGTCCAGCTCAGAACCTAACAAGCTCATTAGCTAAAGTCCCTCTGAGGTAAGATAGCGAACATGCATCACGTTTCAGAACTAAGATACGATTTGGAACTCAAACCCAACACACACGTCCTGTTCTGACCCCAGAATATGTCAATATTATATTAACAAGACTTTTAAAGTTTTAAGTTGGATGAGGTGGTACGTGGGAGGCAGAAACAGGTAGAGCAGGCTGGCCTGCTCTAAATAGCAAGTTACAGACCACCTAGGACAACAAATGGAGAACCCATACCTCCAAAATGTTTGGCTATCCCAAGTTTAAACATTATAAATATGCACAGACATTTATAAAGTTATAAATTAAGCATAACTAAGAGACATCATAAAATCTACTTGAAAGACATTGGCAACACTGGGGTTTTTTACTGTGCTAAGTAACACAATTTTATTTCATAAGTGACATGAAATGTACCATCGAGCCACGATCTTCTTTACTCACATGTTTGCTGTGTGCTGTGTGAGCACACATGAATGTGTGCATGTATGTGTTCAGAGGAAACATTATGGAATTAGTTCTCTCTCTACTACCTGAGTCCCAGGAACTCTCAAGTCGTCGGGCTTGGCAGCAAGCTCACTGAGCCACCACGGCTGGTACCACCTTTTCCATATGTACAAAGTTCAATGGCACTAAGCATATCCCTTCTGCCCTACGGCCAGCATTACCACTCATGCACATGATTCCTAACTAACTCATGTTCACCCCTCGACTACTACAATCACTACTATAACATTTCTTTAACTTCTAATTGTTTAATTTCAGAATTATAAAATCAGACAATAAGCACTAATTCTTACAGTCATATAAGGACTTGTCTTCCTTTACTACATAAATTATTCCTTTATGAGAAACAAATACTAACAATTCAACTAACAAAATACAGTATGTATTTCCTCCTCACAGTCATCTATTGGATGGACACAGGGCCCCCAATGGAGGAGCTAGGGAAAGTACCCAAGAGCAGAAGGGATCTGCAACCCTATCGGAGGAACAACATTATGAACTAACCAGTACCCCGGAGCTCTTGACTCTAGCTGCATATGTATCAGAAGATGGCCTAGTCGGCCATCACTGGTAAGAGAGGCCCCTTGGTTTTGCAAACTTTATATGCCCCAGTACAGGGGAACGCCAGGGCCAGAAAGCGGGAGTGGGTGGGTTGGGGAACAGGGCAGGGGAGGGCACAGGGAACTTTGGGGATAGCATTTAAAATGTAAAAAAAAAAATATCTAATAAAAATTTTTTTAAAAGTATGTATTTCTAGTTTTCACAGGATTCTATGAACTCCATATATAGATTTATACATCCTGGCCTCTACAAAACATCAATCAGAAGCAGAGTGAGTGCATCAACTAACCTTTCACCTTCGACCTGAGAGGCTACTCTAACATGTTTCCAATGTGTTGGACCCACTGGTTAAGAGCATGTGTTGCTCTAATAGAGGACCCAAGTCAATGCTCAGCACAACATGGCGATTCGCAACCATTTGCAATCCCAGAAGTCCCACACAATCCCCTAACCTCTGAGGGCTCTAAGCATGCATGTGGTACACATACATAAATGTAGGCAAAGACTCAGACATCTAACATAAATGTTTTTAAAAATGTAAAAAAAGAACTTGTCCTAAAAAAACTGAAGTCAGTTGAAGATCGGTTCTTGACTGTCTCAAATTGCTTGGGAACAAGAAGACTGAAGAAAGCAAACACTAGAAACAGTGGACAGTGAGAACCTAGCAATGCCTCTCATTTCTCTTATTAGCGATATTTCTGTGAGTAACAATGAACTTTGTTAGGCGTAAAGAATAATTTTTTTTTGGTGTGTAGGGAGCGGTTCAAGACAGGGTTTCTCTGCGCAGCCCTGGCTATCCTAAAACTCACTCTGTAGACCCCAGGCTGGCCTCGAACTCAGAAATCTGCCTGCCTCTGCCTCCCAACTGCTGGGATTAAAGGCATGCACCACCACTGCCTGGCAAAAAAATATTTTTTTTATTTAAAAAAAAACTGAAACTAGGGGCTGGTGAGATGGCTCAGTGGGTAAGAGCACCCGACTGCTCTTCCGAAGGTCCAGAGTTCAAATCCCAGCAACCACATGGTGGCTCACAACCATCCGTATCGAGATCTGACTCCCTCTTCTGGAGTGTCTGAAGACAGCTACAATGTACTTACATATAATAAATAAATAAATCTTTAAAAAAAAAAAAACTGAAACTAATCACAAGTTAGAATACAAAAATATAGTAGTAAGGACTGTATTCTATATATAATTCTATATATAGCTAAGCTAAGAACTGAATTCAAGAATAAATATATTATCAGGGTTACTTATGGAGAGTTCTTGGTACAGCTGATTCAAGAATATTGGCAAGAACATTTACATTGGGCTAAGACAAGGGAGTGGGCTCAGGTAAGAATCTGACATTGGGCTAGGACAAAGAAGTCAAAAATGGATACAACTGAGGAATGTGTTCTTTGTATCTTGATCTTCTTGTTAAGTCCCTGAATACAGTAATCCTTTATGTCTTGTTTGTTTGTTCATTGACTACTTAGTCTTTGACCTAGAGCTAACCCTATTCTTTGCATGTATTTGCATATACTTGCATTCTATACCTACAATGGTATAAAAGCAGACTGAAAAAAAAAAAAACTCGCTTCAGCACTTGCTGGGGTCAAGTTAAAATGTTATCTAATTGTCTCTTTTTCCTTTAATCCTCATTCCCTCCCTTGAGACCATTGACTGACAGAGCTGGCTTGGTCAGTTACCATCTGAACTAGGTGTTTCCAGGTTCTTGGAAACCTGAAACATCTTAATCAAAACACTGACAAACAGCAAACTGGCAAGGAAACTATTGAGAAGTAAAACTAAACCGCAGATAACACTGCAAGTGTGCAGTGTCTTCTCGAGCTAGAGCACTTAAGATCCCTGGCTACTGTCTGGGACCCTTGTTTATGGCATCTAGGAGAATGAGTTGGTTGCTAAGGGCAAATATCAGCAGTTCTGTTTTCAATTATGTAAACCTTGTTTGCTATGCCTGTCCCTTCCTGTGATGCATCTACTTTTAATCTATGCATACCCAATTATGCTCAGATAGAAGGTAGGTTGAAGAAATGGAGATTTAAGGATTCTTTGGGAATTAGTTGTTTGGTCAGATGGTGTTTTGCTGGGACAAACACTGGAAGGAGTGTCTCCTTAAGCGAGCAAAGGTGAAAAGAAGTTTCGCTAAGGTGGACTCATGAAGGAACAAACAGTTCACTGAAGCAACACAAATGACAGGATTATTTTGCTAAAGCAGGCATGTGAAAAGACACATGATAAAAGATTCTCCACTAATGACACGTATGTATTGGTCCACCCTACATGCATAGTTGAGCTTCTTTTTTATCAGGACTCCATAGAAAGGCCTCTCGACGATTACACAAACTTGGGCGGATCAGCGGAGTGATGTCAGCTGATACAGACTCAGACTCTTGTGCTGAGGTGAGACTCATGGTGAGGCAAAACTCGTTTGGAAGGTATATAAATAGGACTCAATAGACAGTGATGGAGGCTGGGCTTGGCTAGTTTACATAGCTAGCTCCTTGGGTCTCATCTTCTCTGACCTTCACTTCCTTGAGAGGCACGAGGAACTTCTGATGTTCCTGCTGGTCTTAATCCCTCTTGATTTGTGCTGATGCAGCTGAGGCCTGGCTGTTCCTGCTAGGTCACATCACTGCTGCTGATCTGGGTTTTACCGGACTGCTGATGTATCATCAGTAAAGTGTCTGGGAGTGGACGGAGGTACCTCTGCTGACCTATGAACTGAACTGCTAATTTCCTCACATCACAGATGGGATTTGCTCCACAGACCCATTTCTAAACAGGTCCACTACCCCCATATCCTAACCTTTCTTTTCCACTACCTCTGGTGGGTGGTGGATTAGAGGGGAAGTTGTTAAAATGTTTAAGAACTATCATTAAAAGTAGGCTTTGATCAAAAGATGGCCTAGTCGGCCATCACTGCAAAGAGAGGCCCATTGGACTTGCCAACTTTAGATGCCCCAGTACAGGGGAACACCAGGGCCAAAAAGGGGGAGTGGGTGGGTAGGGGATTGGGGGGGGGTGGATATGGGGGACCTTTGGGATAGCATTGAAAATGTAAACGAGGAAAATACCTAATAAAAAAAAATTTAAAAAAAAAAGTAGGCTTTGACGAAAGGATGGACTATCCAGAGACTGCCCCACCAAAGGATCCATCCCATAATCAGCCACTAAACACAGACACTATTACATACACCAGCAAGATTTTGCTGAAAGGACCCTGATATAGCTGTCTCCTGTGAGGCTTTGCCAGTGCCTGGCAAATACAGAAGTGGATGCTCACAGTCATCTATAGGACGGAACACAGGGCCCCCAATGTAGGAGCTAGAGAAAGTACCCAAGAGCTAAAGGGGTCTGCAATCCTATAGGTGGACCAACAATATGAACTAATCAGTACCCCCAGAGCTCATGTCTCTAGCTGCATATGTAGCAGAAGATGGCCTAGTCGGCCATCACTGGGAAGAGAGGCCCCTTGGTATTGCAAACTTTATATGCCCCGTACAGAGGAACACCAGGGCCAAGAAGTGGGAGTGAGTGGGTAGGGGAGCAGGGCGGGGGAGGATATAGGGAACTTTCAGGATAGCATTTGAAATGTAAATGAAGAAAATTTTTTAAAAATCTCAAAAAAAAAGTAGGCTTCGAAAAAATTAAAGCTACAGTAGGTAAATAGGGTTGGTTTGTTTGTTTTTTCCCTATTTACTAAGAGGACACTGTCTGACCACTCATACATCCAAAGCTAGGTAGACAGGATGGGCCTACTGCCTCCTGTACCTGGACAAATCCCAAAATATGTTTACTAGAAATTAACCACAAGAAGGATGTTAGAGAATTTACTCTACTGCTGTAGGTGAAGTGGGATAAACATGCAGTTCAAAGCAGGTAAGAGTCGTAGGTTTCTAGGTGCATTCTTAGGAAAGGAGTATGAGCCCAGCCTGAACCAAGTCCAGTCCCAGGCTGCTAAGCTATCCTTATATTTGCCTGTCTCGAATTTTATATAAAACATCTCTAAGATTCAAACCAATAAAGATAAAAGTCAAAGGATTCAACATAAAGAAAATGATTTAAACTATTGGAAATTTAAAAACAAAAACAAAAACTTGATCAGTAAGAACTTGACATTAATAAAGTTAAATCTCAGCTCTGTACTCTCCTTTAGAACTAAAGCATCAGCCAGCAAATGAAAGTAACAATTTAGAAGAATTCTATTACGGGATTAAAATCTCGACTGACAACTCCAAGCTTTGTTCATCAAGGGACAGAAGAAAAAAGGGAGAGGAGGAAAGCAAAACTTCACTGGTCCTGACCTAATTAAAATCCTTAAAATGAATGATGCATAGAAAAGACTGTAAGAACCAGATCTCTGGAACATCAGAGACTGAAGAAAATTGTAGAGATGCCTTGAGTGGCCCAGGCGTCACTCTCATCCATCTCTACTCAGACACCAGGCCCCATCCTAGCCCCTGTGGATTGACTAGTCCACCATCTTCTCATTACCAGGATCCAAGTGCTCGGACTTGAGTTCCTGCAAACGTAACATTACCCCTCATTCCCTCTCCATACTTGCTGCCACAGTGACCAGTGACCATCAAAAATTAAAACAGATCACTCTGCTGACTTCCCTAAATTCATTCAAAGACTGACAAGTCTTCAGGCATCTGAGAGACACTCTAATGGATCTATACTTATTTCCAAATCTCTATTTCACTATAACCTTGGCTCCCAATTCTTACAACTTGTATTGTATTTCTCACAAAATTCTGCATTCCCAAAATATATAGTCAGTGACCCCACTATCTACACAGATGGGAATAAAGAAGCTCACCAAGTAATAACTCTTACAACCAACCCCCCACCCACACCTTCAGCTTCACTGGACAGTGTTGATTCAGAAGGTGCAACACAGCCTGAGCACCGTGTCTAACAACTCTTCTATCTACTATGAGTTCATTCCCAACTTTTCCAACCCCACCACTTCAATGCACATCATGCTCACCTCCACTGGCCTGGTGTATTGCCCCCCTATCAGCTTTCAGCTTCCCATCTTATCCCTACACAGAATATTTACGTACTTCAGAATAAAGAGAAGTGAGTTTAGCTAGCCACTATACGTCAATGGCTCAACCCATGCAAAGGACTTAGAAGTTAAACAAACGCACATAATTCATCTTACTTTCCAAGACTCCAAACATACCTTCATCTGCATCTGCTGAGTCTCTTGGTAACTGGCATGCATTTTGTTTTGAAATATATTGTGTTCCTTTTCTAGTGTTCCAATCCGATCTTTCATTCTTGCTATAACAACACTGCTTCTTTCTTTCTCTGTCATCATTTCCTAGAATAGTAAACCAGAAAAGAAATATATGAAGAACTTATTATGACAATACCAAAGCAAGACAATGTTCTAACAGTAACATATCATGAATGCTCCATCAGGGCTGCTGTACAAAGCAAAGTCAAAGGTTAAAAAAAGAAACAAAGAGTCTCCCGCAGGCCTACTCTCCACTCGATGTTTATTTACAAACACTGTCCAGATTGTTTCTATCTAAAATGCACCTTTTGATTCAATCATTATAAAGGCTGTGAGCCTGACATAAATCCTACATGCTAATGTGATTATAAGAAAAAATATTTTAAGGCAAAACAGTGATTATTTCTCACTCTCCTTTGGAGTTCAATGAAAAGACCAAGAAAGGTGTTAGAATAGGAACCAAAGACAGGCCTGTCTTTTAGAGGAAGAGATGCAGGATATCTATAGCAAAAAATAAGTTAAAAATAGCTAAGTTAGAAAACAAAGACTTATTATCTTTCTAATTCAAATCTTAAAATATAAACTCCTAGAACAAATATTATCCAAGCAAATGAAAACAAGCAATGTTGGTTATCTGCAGGTATGAATACATCCCTGCTTTAAGAAACTGTGACAGAACTGAAGCTTTTATGTAATTTATTATTTATATACTTACATTTCATATTTTAGATTTATATTTGAAAGCTTTTATACTGACATACAATACACGTAACAGTTTATTTTTAGAGAATTACATTAAATGTATTTTTACAGAAATGTCATACTAAAGCCAGTTATGCTGGCAATCATGTACAATCCCAGCATTGCAGGTGCAATGAGGGTCTCAGGAGTACGAGGTCACTCTCAGCTATAGAATCAGCTTTAGACCAGCCTGGAATACCTAAGACTGTTCCAAAACTATGGGGAAAAAACTCTGCACTCTATTAAACTCCATATAAAATATGGTTTAAAAAAAAAAGAATTTTATTTTGAAGATAAGTCACTCAGATGTACATTTTATGCAGCTATTTGACTTAGTTACCAAGTATACACATCCCCAGTATACAGGACGATGACACATGGGTTGAAGCTGTAAAGAACCATTAAAGGGTATGCTCACAACAAAACAGCAAAAAGTAACAACCTATTTTTTTAAACTTCAAAAAACAGTACTAAATGATATTCACATCAAATATACTAAAGTTAACTATAAGGAAGCAGGCTTATAGCATTTTTGTGCTTGCACTGACTTTTCTTATTAGTCAAGCTCACATAAAGGTTTACACTGAGATGAGAGTCATGCATCCCTGTGGGGTGGTGATGAAATCGCACACACGCTTGTCTATACCACTCTATCTAATGGAGGAAACAAATTCTCTCCAGAGCTCCACTTCTATTCTCTCAGTCGACACAGATATTTTTAAAAAGGTTTGTTTGGGGTTAGATTTTTACCCCTCAGACTAAAATGTGTAAAGTTTTAAAGAAGCAGAATTTAAAAGTATAAGTAGTTATCACAAAACTTTCCACATATAAGTAATAAAGGCTTCACATGAGTAAATGGACATTATGCTTCTCAGAAGAACAGATCCACATCACATCCACGTAAAACAAATTCCTGTGTTCTGAGCACAATGGTTTTGCTATTCTCATTAGACTAATAAATATTTTTATTTTATTTGTTATATCATGAATGACTACAAGTCTTCCATATGAAAATCTTAAAACTATTTTTACTGTATATAAATTTGCTCTGTATAAATTTATTACATAAAAATTAAATTAAGATGTTAAGGCATATGGTGCTTAAGTCTCTCACAGCTTCCAACTCAGGAAACGCATCCCTGAACTGAAGAATGTCTTCACCTGAGTCAACTGCTTACAGCGCTCCTTTGAGGCAGCAGCATCTTCCTTCATGGCAGAGAGCAGCCTCTCCTTCTCCTGAAGTTGATGCAGAAGACCACTCAGTTCTCCTTTATTCGACTGTAATTGAGAAATCAGGACGGAATGAGTAAGTCGAAATGACCCAAAGAAGCTGTGAGCATGAAACAGCTACTATGAAGAGCCCACGGGTCAAGAAGATGTACGTCTAAAATAAAATGACTGCCACACACTAGTCAAATAAAATCAGAGAAGTCACTCGGACAGTGAATATTAGTAGGGTACAAAGCAGCATACTTTAACAAAGAAGTACAGAACTAACACTTATAAGCCCAAAAGTCAAAACAAGCAATTTCCCTCCTTACTTTTCCACAGGATTAAGAGACTATGAAATTACATGACCTCTCACCAAGAAGCAGCCATATGCAATTTCAAAACACAGTACAGGGAAGACCAACAGAGCAGTGACAATTGGACACGGTGCTCAACAACTCTGTCACAACATGCCAAGATGCCACCAGTGCCGTTCTCTGAGGTCAGGAAGCACTATTCCCAAATGAAAAAACAAAACAAAACAAAATCACAATGTCCCATTTGACATGAGAAACAAGTGCAGTTTCAGGCGAGGACTTTCTTGGAAGACAGTCAAGAGCTACCTATATGAAGGAAAAGAGAAGATGAAGAAACTGCATCAACTTTACTATTCTAAGAACACAGCGAGCAGAGGTGGGAGGAGGGAGTCACAACCTGGGAAGTCCAAATGGGTCAAAGACCTCACGGCCTGAACAGCCCCAAAGACGACACTGCACAAATTCACCATTCGCACCCAGCACAAAGACCATGCAAGAAAGGAGACCCCACGGAAGAGGGAAGAGCCACACTGGATGCATCAGAGCAGTTCCTTTCCCCTTCTCCTCCCTCCTCCTCCACCCTCAGTTCATGGCAGCCACTTCTATGTGCCATATATTCCCGGTAACTCCTGCCTGCCTCCACACTCTTAGTGTTGGCTCTGTGGATAAACAGTGGCCCAGGCCTTGGCTGTGCCACCATCCTTCTTTAAACTTCTTGGCCACAGCTGTGTTTGAGTTTTCAAGAAATTTTCATGAAAACTCTACTTCCAAGGTTTTGTCAGACTAAAGTCCTGATTTGGTGACTGTGGACTTGAGTGACAGTTTAGTGAGATTAACGTGACTCCCTTCCTTCAATTATTTATTTACTATTCTCCACATAAACAGAGCCTGACTCCACACTCTTGTCATACAGACAATACACAGTGTTTATCTGCAGCTTTCTCCTGCTGCCTGAACTGGCAGGCGTGAGGGGCGTGGTCAGAGGGAGCCCTGAACTCTAGTACACTGTAGTTCTATTAGAGTGTGCACACAGCATACCTCTGTGGTCATCGTTTTCAAGTGAATTACTACATTATCTATAGTGTCCCTGAAAGACCTGAAATCACTGTGTCAGGCAAACATTAGCTCTCCTTCACCTGTCTTCACTACCTTTTACGTCTCAGTCCTTTAAAAACATAGAATGTCTAAGCGAAGAAAACATTAGTTTTACTTCTTGGTTTTGTTTTTTCTTTTTTGGGTTTTTGGGGGTTTGTTTGTTTGTTTGTTTGTTTGTTTGTTTGTTTTTTCCAAGACAGGCTTTCTCTGTGTAGCCCAGGCTGTCCTGGAACTCACTCTGTAGACCAGGTTGGTCTCCAACTCAGAAATCCACCTGCCTCTGCTTCCCAAGTGCTGGGATTAAAGGCGTGCGCCACCACGCCCAGCGCTGCTTACCTTCTTTAAAGCTTCTTTTATCACACCAGACTTTTCCTTCAGCAGGTCTACAACACAAAGAGCTTCATCTTCAGAAAACATCATAGTCTTCAAGGACAGAAGGAAATCTTTAAATTTCACTTCAGCATTTTCTTAATTATAAACAAAAGGATGGCAAAGTTAGAATTAGAAACACAAACAATAATTTGAACAAATGTAAACATAAAAAAGACTTTAGGTCAAGTAACAATAGCTACTTTAGTCAAAAGGGGAAAAAAATAGTACTTATCATCTGTAACGTGGAAAAATTACATTAGCTAAAAGTTTTCCCAGACTGCAGAATACCAATATGCTCTTATGTTTTATTCCATTTACTTGTTTGTTTGTTTGTTTGTTTGTTTGGGAGCGGAGCGGAGCATACATATCAGATGACCGCTTGTCTGAGATGGTTCACTCCTGCCTTGAGTCCCAGGGCTTGAACTCAGATTGCCAAGCTTGGCAGCGAGCGCCTTCACCTCCTAAGACTACCTCACTAGTCCTACCCTCACTCTTAAAACCATGGAAGCATTTAGTAGATACTAGCACCTGGAGCAGGTGCTTGCAATAGCCTCATTTCCTTATTAATCCTGACTGAGTAAACCAAACTCCACAGATGAGAAATAAGTCTGGGATAATGATAACAATGCAGTCTGCTTCTGGTCAACTATAAAGCAGTGCTAGCCTTAAAACATCTCTTAGCCTCACCTACTCTAATCCTCCAGGGCCCCTGGAGAAACTCCCTTTCCTCAAGGAACTTCTCCCCAGACCCAAAGCAGCCAGCCTAAGCCTGTTTTACATGTCAGCTGCAAAACTCTGCCTTTTCTATTCAACTCTTTAAAATAATTTATTTTATGTTCATTAGTGTTTCCCCTGCATGTATGTCTGAGTGAGGGTAGCAGAAGCCTTGGAACTGGAGTTAGACCTTTTAGCTGGCATGTGGGTGCTAGGAATTGAACCTGGGTCCTGTACAAGAGCAGCCAGTGTTCTTAAAAAACGAGTCATCCCTACAACCCTCTTTACTCAGTTTTGAGATGAACTTAAAACTGCTCTTAAATATTCTTAAAAAACGAGTCATCCCTACAACCC
Source organism: Mus musculus (assembly GCF_000001635.26). Lineage (NCBI taxonomy): Eukaryota > Metazoa > Chordata > Mammalia > Rodentia > Muridae > Mus > Mus musculus. Next base: position 47,671,966 of record NC_000080.6, on the reverse strand, counting down.
TCTTTACTCAGTTTTGAGATGAACTTAAAACTGCTCTTAAATATACATTGAGACAGTATCTCTTTATGTAGCCCCCGGTTAGTACTGAACTTAGAACCCTCTTTCTCACTCTGCAGAGTACTACAAGTACAGGAATGTGTCCAGCTAAAACAGTCTACTTATTATAGGGGCTAGAGAGATGACTCAGAAGTTAAAAGCACCAGCTACTCTTCCAAAGAGCCAAGGTTCAATTCCCAGCACCCACATGCAGGCTCAAAGTCATCTGTAACTCCAGTTATTGGAGATCATATACCTTCTTCTGGCATTTACAAACTTCTACATTAGTCTATCACTGAAGGAAGTCAGGAGAAAAGTTGCTTACTGGCTTTTTCCCTATGGCTTGTTCAGCCTTATCTGCCCAGGGCATCGCTGCCCACAGAAGGCTGGGCCTGTCCAGATCTATCAGGAAGAAACTCCAGACTCCCCCACATACAGGACAGTCTGACAAAGGATGCATCTTCTCAACTGAGGGTCCTTCCTAAATAAATGATGCTAGCTTGTGTCCAATTAACAGAAAAGCAAAAGAACAGCAGTGTCTGAAACAAACTGCAACGTCTTTACGGTACATATAAACTTCGCTGCTCTTATAGAAACAATAGTTTAATTACAGAAAATGATGGCTGGTACTTTGCTATTAATCATTCTTCAGCAAGTGAGCATCAAAGCAGTCTATCTCAGGACCGCATTGTTAGGATGTCTGGTTCTTTTGTTTGTTTGTTTTTTGTTTTTTCGAGACAGGGTTTTTCTGTGTAGCCCTGGCTGTCCTGGAACTCACTCTGTAAACCAGGCTGGCCTCAGAAATCCGCCTGCCTCTGCCTCCCGAGTGCTGGGACTAAAGGCATGTGCCACCACCGCCCGGCTAGTTTTGTTTTTTTAATGTTAAATGAATTATGGATTAAAATTATGATAGAATTTTCAATCATTTCTGAAATGACCCTCAATGTACTTCTATCATTCTGTACTACATATTTATATGAAACAACTCTTCAGCACAGAAGATTTTAAAAATCAAAATATCAACACAGAAAAAGATACAGATGTTCTGAATAACAAATACTTAATTAACACTTAATTCTTTATGTAAAAATAAACAAGTCTGGGCTGGAGAGATGGTTCAGCATTTAAGAACATTGGTTCCTCTTCCAGAGGACCAGGGTCCAGTCCCCAGCAACAACATAGCAGTTCACAACTATCTGTAACTCCAGTGGATCCAAAACCCTCACCCAGACACACAGGTTGGCAAAATATCAAAGCACATAAAATTAAAATTAAGTCATAAAAAAAGTTAAAAATAAACAAGCCTATCCATCTCATTAGAATACAAATTTCCTATAACTTTAACAAATGGTAAAATTATATGTATACCAAGAATTGTTTTGAAACAAATTCCTTTGATTTATTAACAATAAATGTTTTCTTGTTATACCAATTTTATATACCTTGGATTGCATAAAAATTTCTCAAGCAAAAGATGGTTAAGTGTTTAAAAGTTCAGAAGCCCTGGACTAGGGAACCACAGTTAAGTCTCCTACCTCAAGATCTTATTGATCTTATGAGAAAATGTGCATCAGGCCAAGACTCAAAACCCTAATTTTACAACACAACAGATCACAACACTTTGCATACTACCTTTGTCAGTTTCAATCTTCAGCTTTTTTGTTCCAGATTTCTGGATTCCTTCAACATGATCAGGTTTAATCATATCAATAATTTCTCTCTTATCCATCATGAGATTTGAGTTAGCATTATCCAAAGGAATGTAAGTAGTTGCATGAATAAGGGGCTCGTCTACCAAGACTGCAACTTAAGAAAGAACATCATAGTTACTGAGTTGTTAAAATGAAGTAATTAAACAATATACAAACACTTAAATCTAATTACAAATGCATTGATCCTAAAATCTCTTATTAGCTCAATTTAGTTTCTAATTCCCACTTCACATTTAACATGATTTTTAACATATCAGTTTAATACTCTGAAATCATTCAAGTCATCTTAAATGGGTAGTGTATCTTCTCTAATAAGTGTTGAAAATGTTTCAATCTGTCCTTTAGCTACTTAACTCTTGTTTAATCTTTCTGAGATGAGATGTCACTATGCACCTCAGGATGACCCTGAACACAGAATCGCCATGCCTCAGTCTTCTGAGAGATGAAACTATAGCTGTGCTACACCACCAAGCCATGTTTCTGTCTGGACATACGATAGCCTATATCACTGCATTAGCACTCTTAAGAAGTCCATTTTTATTTATGATGATACTTCTGATTACCCAGGCGCCCATCTCCATGTCGAGTTTCGGTATTTCTGAGGATTAAACCACAGCTTTCTGTACACTTTCCAGCCTACACGTGATCGTTTTAAATTCAATTTCTTTCCTATGTTAGGTATAAACTCAGTTGTTTTTGCTTGCAATAGTTTCTCCTTCCAATAGGCATGCCTTTAATTTCTACAGCACACCTTACTAAGCTTATCAAGAGCACAGGAAGGGCTAGATACACTGGCACATGCAGTTGATCCCAGCACTCCGGAGGCAGAGACAGATGATCTCTGAATTTGAAGCCAGCCTGGTCTACATAGTAAGTTCCAAGAAAACCAAGGTTACACAGTTCTTGTCCTCAATAAAGGAGAAGAAATGGAGGGAAGCCTACAGATTCTACTCTCAATGTTGTATTTTCTCCCAGTGTAAGAAATTCTACTAAGGCCAGGAGGTAGTGGCACACGACTTTAATCCCAGCACTCACAAGGCAGAGGCAGGCAGATTTCTGAGTTCAAGGCCAGCCTGGTCTACAGAATGAGTTCCAGGACAGCCAGGGCTATACAGAGAAATCCTGTCTTGGAAAAAAAAAAAGAAGAAGAAGAAGAAGAAGAAGAAGAAGAAGAAGAAGAAGAAGGAGGAGGAGGAGGAGGAGGAGGAGGAGGAGGAGGAGGAGGAGGAGGAAGAGGAGGAAGAGGAGGAGGAGGAGAAGGAGAAGAAGGAGAGGGAGAGGGAGAAGGAGAAGGAGGAGGAGGAAGAGAAAGAGGAGGAGAAAGAGGAGAAGGAGAAGGAGGAGAAGAAGGAAAAGAAGAAGGAGGAGAAGTAGGGGAGGGGAGGGGAGGGGGAGGGGTGGGGGAGGGGAGGGGGAGGGGTGGGGGAGGGGAGGGGGAGGGGGAGGGGGGAGTGGGGAGGGGGAGAAGAAGAAGGAGGAGGAGGAAGAAAGAAATTCTACTAAGAATATGTTGTTCAGAGATAACAAATATCTATACTGAGATGAAAATCTCACTACATTCCTTTACAACCAAACTTTTGGGCATGAGGATGCAGCCCGGTGGTAAACCATTTACCTAGCATGCATATAGAGGGCCCTGGATTTGTATTACTTAAAGTTGGTGAAGTTTAATTGTATCAAATATATGCAAGTAATACTGTCTCATAACTTGTCTGATACATCATAATTTTAATGTAAATCAAATTTCATTATTTCTCTTTCTAAATTAAGTTTTCTAGCCACTGTGTAATGTGACAGCCCAGCACAGTTTGTGAAAGTACTTCTATTTAATCTCCATCAATTTAGAGTCAGGCTTTCTCTGGTAAATTCTGAAATATAGCAGACTGTTTTGTCACTTTTAACTGGATGCCTGCCATCAACACATGCAAATGTTATATAGGAAAGATTAAGAAATGCAGGGTAATGCAGATCTAACATATGTGAATTATTTTCAACTGATATTTTAAAAGCATGAATATTACATGTATTCTCTCATTTTTAAAAACTAACTTGAAAGTAGAAGCACAACTATAAAGGAAGAGGAAAGAGAGCAAGAGAATAAGGAGAGACATTAAGACAAGGAAAGATGGAAGGGATATATATGATCAAAGGGACACAGAGATATACAGACATTAACATATAAATAAATATACATGAACTTCACAGTGAGCATGTTACATGGAAGCCCTGTCCTGGCTGGCGACATAGCTCAGTTAGGAGAGTGCTCATCTAGCACACCAACCACCCAGGTTTGGTGATCACACCCCACAGAGCACTGGGGAGCTGGAGGCAGGAAAACCGGAAGTTCACTGTCATCCTCAAATCAACTACATGGTGAGTTAGAAAACGGCCTGAGCAGCAGGAGTCAAAACACCAAAATAAATAACTTTAAAAAAAAATTATTAGTGTGTTTGATTAACAGGTTAGTAATTATAATAAAAAATATGATACTTGGAAAAATTTAAGTGTAAGTATTTGGGAAATACTTTTATTCTATATAGCTTGTACAAACTTATTTTTCAAACCTATATTACAAATATTCTGCCCTTTTTAAATTACAGATTTAAACCCAAGCGTTCGTAGCATATCTACTAAAGCAATGCAACTACAAGATTGCAGAGCACTTTAGACTTGAATTAGCATCCCAGTGGCCACAGTGCACACAAAGGCGGGAATTAAAGAGCACAGGGCTACTGCCCACACCACTCTATAATTAGCATTCATAAAACACATCCACACATCTCACCATTTTCTGACTTTTGCTTCTTTGACAAGCCTTTCTTCTTTCCTAGTCCACCTTCTTGCTTAGTGTCTTGATGGGAAAGCAACACGTCCTGCTCTTTTGAAGGTGCCATCAGCATTTCCACCTTTTTATCTTGCTCTTCTTTATTAAATATAAGTGGGGGGAAAAATCATCACAGCAAATAATGAACACACCAGAAAAGAATAAATTAATCATTTCTACAATGCTTTAACTACAAAAAGTTTATCTTATATTTAATCTCTGTCACTACAAGCATCTCATCCCAGCTTTCTTACTCTACAATATCGTCTTTAATGTATGTGGCCCTTTTCTCTCATCTCAGAGCCATTCCCAGCCCACAGTATGGTCACCTATCATTTTAAAGATAAAAACCCTCCCTACTGGAGCAATTCCCACACTCCATATCCATTCCTTTCTATATGGACAAAAAAATAACCGGTACTTTCATTTCTACAGACCACTAATTGCAGCCTAATTGTTATCTCGTCCACTCCAAAAAAGGATTATCTCAACTTTGTCCCAAATTTTACTGCAATTAAAAAAAAATTTACGGGCTGGAGAGATGGCACAAGAGGTTAAGAGCACTGGCTGCTCTCCAGAGGTCCTGAGTTCAATTCCCAGCAACCACATGGTGGCTCACAACCATCTGTAATGGGATCTGATGCTGTCTTCTGGACTGCAGACACACACGCAGGCAGAACACTAAACAAACAAACCGTCTTCTGGTGTGTCTGAAGACAGCAACAGTGTACTCACATTCATGACATAAATAAATAAATCTTTAAAAACAATTTTTTTCCATCTGGGCATGATGGCACTTGGAAGCAGGGGCAGGTGGGTCTCTGTGAACACAAGGCCATCCTTGGCAACACAAGTCAGGATGAGTTAGCTCAGACTGCAGTTTGTCAAACCTAATCTAACGTAGAATCCCAGTCCCCTTTGTTCTGACCTTCCTTATCCCCCACACCGCTATGGGGTTGGTCTTGTCATTCTTATTTTGTGCACCTCTCTACCACATTCCGGCCCTGAGTAACTCTGGGACACTGTCTGAAGTGTACGTCTTTCTGCCTATATGAAAATGCCCCATAGAATCTGTTCTCACAAATTCTTTCCAAAAACTCTTTCTAAGATAAAAATCTAAACAGGCTGGGCGTGGTGGCGCACGCCTTTAATCCCAGCACTTGGGAGGCAGAGGCAGGTGGATTTCTGAGTTCGAGGCCAGCCTGGTCTACAGAGTGAGTTCCAGGACAGCCAGGGCTACACAGAGAAACCCTGTCTCGAAAAACCAAAAAAATAAAAATAAAAATCTAAACAGAGGCTGGAGAGATGGCTCAGGAGGTAAGAGCACTTTTTGCTCTTGCAGAGAACCTGGGTTCTGTCCCCTGGACCCACATGATGGCTCACAATCATCTGAAACTCCAGTTCCAGGAAATCTGACACCCTCTCCTAGCTTCTGAGGGCACCAGGAATGCAAGTGGTATACAGACAGACATGTAGCCAAATATTCATATTCATAGGCACATAAAATAAGAATAAATTATATGTATATATGTATATATTACACATAAAAGTTAAATGCAAACATCCCTCAAATCACCATTCCTCTATAGTATACTTGATAGATAGATAAGACAGACAGACAGACCGCCAACCAGCAGATGAATCTGACTGTATTAACCTGACTAAACTCTCCAATAGTAACTAACCTAAGACGCATTTCCTATGGTGGTTTAGAAGACCCATCATGACCTTTCCAGCTTTGTTCAGTACACTCTTAATAGTACTCTGGAGCCACATATCTCCCCTGAGCCCTAACAAATAGCTTTCTGTCCACACAGAGTGAGACCCAGTATTTACTTTGTAAAGTGACTCAGCCCTAAAGACAGCTTAGGCATGGCCTCCTCTGTAAACCCTTTACCCACGAATTTCATGAATTACTGTTGCTTTGGCTTCTGCACTTATATTATTTCTTCCATTCATCTATATAAATCACATTTTATCACTGACCTACACACTCTCCTTCCTAAGGCATGCAGTGTTCACTATTGCTTCTCTGGTAGCATATGTGGTCAGAGCTGCAAGCAAGCCTTTTAAGTCTAATGTAATCATTAACACTGTATATAAGAACACACAACGGATTTCAGTCCCTTGCTATGGTACCACCTCTCTGCAGCTCTAATACCATGTGACATTTCTCAGAAACTTTCCACTGTACACTTGTCCTCTGACATCCAGGAGGGAAACACGTTCTAGAACCTATACCTAAGCCTGAGACTGCTCAGCTCCCTTACAGAAAATGACATGTATTTCAGTATAACCCACAGACTTCTCCTGTATACTTTAAACACCTTGAGATTACTTATAATATATAAAGTTAATGCTATGTAAATAATTATACTGTACTGCCTAGAAAATAATGATTATTTTAACTGTCCATATTTAAAACAGACATTCTTTCATATACTTCCACAGACACGATCATTTTTCAAGTATTTTCAATCCAATACTTACTTATATATACATATATGTATGTATGTACCTATATACATGGGTGTATATGTGTGTGTATATGTTTGTGTGTGTGTGTATATATATGCATATATATGTATGTATGTACATTTTTTTAAATATGACAACTAGCCAGCACTTTACCAAGCTTTGGAATTAATGCCTGGCTCTGCACACTCCAAGTGACCTTTGAAGTCCTGAGACCCAGATCATGTGATCTTTTTCCACCATCATGACTTGTTATGCTAGTTTCTACAGCTGCTATGTGACTCATCTCTGAAGGCCCAGTGCTTACAGTTTGAAAACTGAATCAAAAGTGAGAAACAATGTTTCACCTTTTCAACTCCTATCACACTGATTACAAAGTGTTCACTAATATGTCCCTGTCAATAACTACAAGCCCTTATAAGCCACCAACCTCAGGTTTATAAATTTCCAACGAATATTTTATATAGTTATAGATGAAATTTAAAGTGTCTATTCCTGGTAATTTTTAACACCAATTCCTGCTAAGGAAAGCAATCAGTGAGGTGAAGGATCTATTTCAGAGTCGCTTCATATAATCATGCAATGAGTTAAAAAGATTATGTACCGCTTCCATTTTTAGACTTCTTCTGCCCTGCTTTCTTCTTCAAGGCAGCTGCTTCGAGGGGTGGGGGTGGGGCCGGCTGTTTGGTAACTAGGACAGGTTCCACTTTTTTGCCTGGGATCTTTGATGCATCACTTTCTTTGATGACCTGCTCTTCAAGGGAAGGTTTTTGTTTCTTCTCCTTCTTCTTTCTTTCCCTAACACTACTGGAAGTTTCTGCCACATTCAGTGGAGCAGGTACAAACTGTTCATCCTCCGCGGGAGAAGCATCGGATAATTTAAAGTCCCGAGGCACGTGCTCAGAATCAGATTCACGAAGGGTCCCATTCTGGATTTCTTTCTTTTTATTCTTCTTCTTTTCTGCCTTCTTTTTATCTGTTTTTGTAGAAATCAACTTTTGCTCTCTTTTTTGTTTTGCAAGAACTTCATCATATAATGTTTCTTTCATGAAAAGCCAGAAGAAAAGGAAAATGACGGTAATAACTACTGAAGGGATGAGGACAACAAAATACGTTGACTCGTACAGCTCCATAGTCTTCTCTTAACGAGAGCCTGTGCAGAATCTAAATGAGGAGGCAATAATGACAGAGAAAACAGTCAATTATATAAATAAGTAAACTGCTAGCACCCTGCCCTGACAGTTAGCACTTCAGATTTAATCCCATCTTACTCAGAACACAAAACAGGTCAGCTGTTTAAACCATGGCTGTTGCCTGCACCTCAACTATACTATAAGGGGAAGTGGGTAGTTAGTGAGAAGTGTAACAGACCCTTCCCTTCTCACACCATGTGACAAGACCCTAAAAGGGGGTAGGGGCGAGGGGAGGGTGTGTCTTCTCCACTGCCCTCCCTCTTTTTGGCAAGGTAGCAGGTGAAAGACAGTCATGACAAGTACTGCTAGAAGTTGAACCCAGAGTTCAAGGCCAGCCTGGTTTACAGAGTGAGTTCCAGGACAGAAAAAGAAAAAAAGAAAAAGAAAAAGAAAAAGAAAAAAAAAAAAAACTACTTAAATGTGGAGCCATTGTTCTTATAGTCATTTTAGAACTTTGCTTTAGCAGAGGATTTTAACAAATTTCCAATATTTACAAGATGACATAAAGGGACCTGGGACAGTGTGGCATTTGGGAGGCTGAGAAGGAGGACCATGAAGTGAAGTGAAACTCAACCTGGGCCATATAAGATTCAATCTCTGAATGAATAAGTGTGTGTGTGTGTGTGTGTGTGTGTGTGTGTGTGTGTGTGTAGTAAAAGAGCTGTTCATGTCTATCTGTAAATTGCCAAACCAAATGGATAAGACTGGATATGGTAATCACAGGCAGCTTTAAGCTACTAAAATCTACTTTGTCTTTCAATTAATTGATAGCTCATTTTAAAACACAGTGCATTCTTAATTCAAGTTATACCTGAAATGGCCTACATCTAAAATTGAAACACATTCTGCAAACAAAATAGTTCAACAGACACAATATTAATCTTTCTGACTAAAATTAACTTTCCACAAGCAATTTACTAAGGTAAGATTTCACAAGTTCAAGGGAGAAACAGAACACATGTTAACTTAGTGGTTCTCAAGTGGGTCATAAACACTTTGGGGTGGGGTTACAACCCCTTCAGAGAGGCTGCCTAAGACCATCAGAAAACACAGATATTTACAATTCCTAACAGTAGCAAAATTACAGTTATGATGTAGCAATGAGAATCATTTTATGGTTGGAGTCACCACAACATGAGGAACTGTGTTAATGGATCACATTAGGAAGGTTTAAGAGCCAGTGAGAGGTTTGGAATTGATCTTTTCTGATAACTCATCTAATCTGTATGTCAATTAAGCACTCTCTGTTCTGTTTGCCTAAGTTAGCTACTCGTCAAGTGAGATGCTTTTAACGATCGGTGTTTTGTCTTTTTGTTTTTGTTTTTAAGTAAACAATGGATGGATGGATGGATGTGTGTATGTGTGTGTGTGTGTGTGTATAGATATAGATATAGATATAAATAAATATCCATCCTACGCCAGGACACTGGAGTCAGAAGAAAAATAAGGTGATACACATGTCAAAGTTTTGCCTTAGGAAAACAAGCTAAGGTACTTTGCAGCAGACACAGAAGCTAAAAGAATAAGCTACACCTGTACATCTATACGCATGATGACTTCCAGATCTTCCTCTGTGATCATACTGACCAGGTTCACCGAGACAGAAATGAAAGGCACCAAGTGCCCAAGGCAAAGACCAAACACCAGACCACAGAGATCTGAAACTCTCCCTGGGGTTCTGCTCAGGGTCTGTAGAGTTTCTATGTCTGTTTTTAGATCCCACAAACCTGAAGGAATGGTGCTGTCTTCCTTTGGATTTTCATGGGTGTGGTGGTTTGAATGTGCTTGGCCCATGGTTAATAGCACTATTAGGAGGTGTGGCCTTATTGGAGGAAATGTGTCACTGTGTAGGCAGGCTTTGAGGGTTACCAGTGCTCAAGCTCCGCCCAGTGTGGAAGAGACAGTCCCCTCCTGGCTGCCTTCAGTTTAAGACTACTTCTCCAGCATCATGTCTACCTGCACACTGCAGTGCTTCCTGCCATGATGATAAAGGACTGAACCTCTCAAACTTTAAGTTGTCACCAATTAAATGTTCCTTAAAGAGTTGCCTTGGTCATGATGTTTCTTCATAATGGAAACCCAAAGTTTCCAAATGGCATTCCCTCAAAACTTGAATTTCCTTTTGCTTGTACTCAATGTTCATGTCATTCTGTATATATGTAGAGGACCCACAATATTAAGACACATAGCAGCATAACATAAAAACTGAAGACATAAAACACTCAGCATCAAGGTCAACTCAGAGTTTAACTATTAAGACTACAAGTACTTGGGGGTTACTCATTTGATAGAGTGCTTGCCTGCACAAAGTTCCAATCAGTTTAAACTGGGTATTCTAGTACAAATTCAAAGCAAGCTTGGGTTACATAAGACTATCTAAAAATAAATAAACAAAAAGCCCTAAGTACTATGACTTTTGTTTAAATTCTATTTTACTAAAGTCAAAAATCCTAATTTTGTATGATTAATGATAAATTTAGTAACTAGAAATAAGGAAAGAACACAATAAGAGCCACTTGCCTTGAGATGTTAGGCTTTGACTTAAAAAAGGTTACAAAATGTTCAGTTCCGTTTTGGTTTCAGGTAAGTGTTTAATAAATAAGCATATATTTTATTCACTGGTATACCTAAAATTCACATTGCATCTATAGGCAACAGTTATATACGAAGGGGGAAAGCTGGCAATAAGGGGCTCAGAACAAAATAAAAGAGAATTCAGGAAAAAAGTGGAGAAGAAAGGAACTTAGCCCATGATGAGGTAATGGGAAAGAGGGTTGAGACAAAGTTAACTTAGCTGTAGTTGACAGAAATCCCATCTTTAAATTTGTCTAAGCCCACTGTATACAATGCAGTATGTATGTCAAATTGGTAACAGAGAGACTAGCAGAGGGTTCTGTCTCGGCCAAATTTAGCAAAAGTGACCTATGTCCCCTTATTAGGCATGGAGTATCAATATCTTTTCAACATGCATATAATTATATACAAGTTTTAATGGATTCTAATCTGAATGCTGCAAACAGCCAACAAGGGTAAACAATCAGGAGTGCAATGTGCACAAGATCAAAAGAAATCAAGCTTAAACTTTGCTCCAAGCACATCCTTCAAGAAATTTATGAAATACACTGACTATATCTTTACTACCAAAAAAAAGTATCCCACTTTTGTTTCCAAATAATTTTCAGATACTCTCAAGGGCCACACATTTTTGCACAAAAACTTTGCTCTAAGTAAGAATCAAAGATTTGAACCCTGCAGTGCATCTAAAGAACTGCGAAAATATTAAGTTAGCAGTCTAGAGGAAAGAGTCACCTGATGGTGGTGCACAGGCCTGGCATACATGAATCCCACAACACCACAAAACAAAGATGCCACAAAATGAAAAAAAGATGGAGAAACAAGATTCAGACGCTGCATTTCAGAGTCTGTGTTATGCATGATAACCATCTTGCTCTTAAATTCCATCAACTTGTCCTCCAAGATATATATGTTCTCTTACAAAAACTGAGCTATGTCACCGAATTAAATTGAATTGTATACATGCCTTAAAGGGCACAAATGCTAGGTTATATTAGGTATATGTATAGTACAAATAATGGTAGAGCAATGTGGCGATTCATGGCTGAAGACCAGCACTTTTAGGCTGAGAAAGGAGGATCAGGGAAGAGGCCAACTGGACCATTCAGTAAGATCTGTCCCAAAGATATTCATTTGTTTTGGTTTCCTTTTTTGGTTTGTTTAGCTTGGTTTTCCAAGACAAGAGTTCTCTGTCAGTTCTGAAATTCATTCTGTAAACCAGGCTGGCCTCAAACTCACAGAGATACACCTGTTTCTGCCAGCCAAGTGTTAAAGGCATGTGCTACCAAAGCCTGGCTGAAAATATTTAAATCTAAAAGTAATTTTAAGACTTTCAATCAAACTACTTAACTGGTAAAAGTGTACTGTGTATACACAGAGAGATGGATTTCACTGTTTTTAATAGGAAAACAAATTATTTCAATGTGAACTATCTACAGAAACATTATACAATTAACAGAGTGAAGATTGTGATGCAGAAAAAATACATTAGAGCCCGGTGTGGTGGCGTACTCCCAGCACTCTGGAGGCAGAGGCAGCCGGATTTCTGAGTTCGAAGCCAGCCTGGTCTACAAAGTGAGTTCCAGGACAGCCAGGGCTACACAGAGAAAGCCTGTCTCAAAAACCAAAAAAAAAAAAAAAAAAAAAGAAAAAAGAAAAGAAAAGAAAAAATACATTAGAGCATTTATATTGAACATAACAGCTATATAAACTGAGACTATGCATAAAAAAACAAGAACTGTTGGGGGTTTTTTAGCCCTGGTTATCCTGAAGTAGCTTTTTAGATCAGACTAGCCTCCAACTCAAAAGATTAAACTGCCTCTGTCTCCCAAGTGCCAGGATTAAAGACGTGAGCCACTATGCCAGGCTAGGCATCACTCTTAATGTACTGCATTATGCTTATTTTAGATAAGATCTTAGAGGAGGCAGCTCAGGCTGTCCTCGTACTTCCAAATATGGAATTGTTGGTATGGATCAACATACTTAGCTATGTTATACTTATAAAACTAAAAACAGAAATAAAAAAATTGTTTGCCCATAGCTGGAGAGAAAGCTCAGCCATTAACAGCACTGGCTGCTCTTCCAGAAGACCTCAGTTCAAGTCCCAGCAGCCACAGGGCAGCTCACAACCGTGTGTGACTCCAGCTCCAGAGGCTCTGGTACCCTCACACAGACATACCAGGAGGTAGAACATCAGTGCACATAAAAATAAATATTTTACAAATATATAGTCTAGGGCTTTGCTGTGAGAGAGAAAAACCCACAGGTTCAGAAGGAACCCGGCATTTCTGCTGGCAGAATGAAAAACTATCATCAAATACTGTTAGAGCTCACATAAGAGGATGAGCTCTGAACTCGCTCTGCTTACTGCCATGTTCACTTCTTCCTGCATCTACTAACATACCTACTTTTATTTTATTTATTTATTCTTTTTGGTACTACACTTAATAAAATTATATCATCTGGATGATTTAAAAGAACAATTGGAAGCTAGGCAGTTGTGACAAATGCCTTTTTTTTCCTTTCTTTCTTTTTTTTTTTTAAAGATTTATTTATTTTATTTATATGAGTACACTGTAGCTGTCTTCAGACACACCAGAAGAGGATATCAGATCTCATTACAGATGGTTCTAAGCCACCATGTGGTTGCTGGGAATTGAACTCAGGACCTCTGGAAGAGCAGCCAGTGCTCTTAATCACTGAGTGAGCCATCTCTCCAGCCCATGACGAATGCCTTTAATGGCAGGGCAGGAGGCAGATGAATCTCGAGTTCAAGGCCAGCCTTGGCTACACAGAGAAGCCTTGTCTTGAAAAACAAAACAAAACAAAAGAACAATTGGGGAAAAAAATATCAAAACACAAGACTAAACAAACTAAAAGTGGTTCTTGCCCCCATTTTTGTACATTCACCAAACAACAATGCCACATACAAAAAACTATCCAAATTCAGGTAATTTTCAATCTAAGAACATTAAATTCCTTCACTATATAAAAAAAAAATGGAACAGAAAAACTAAATGAATATACCTTTAAAAGATGCACATGTTCATGAGTGAGCCCATAAGCATTCTATTCAATGGACAATGAGCTGTGAGGCCTACAGCAAACAAGCTCATTACATCCTGGTAAACACAATCTGTAATCTGATCACCGAGCCTAAATACCAGCATTCCAAACAGACTACAGTCCCTAATCTTATGTTACTTTTTTTAAAGGCAAATGCATTTTTTTAAGAAAAATGGTTCATTTGTAGGCAATATGCTGTATTGATAAGCAATGCCTATTACTGTGGCCAAAATATCCAAAGACAATACCAAGGCTCAGCAAAAAGAACGTTGCTGGAATGATCACAATGCCTGTTAGAAGTACAGAAGCCCCAGTAACAAATGCAGCACGGTACTTGAATAGAAATAACTGTGGAGCCAGCTTAAGGTGTCAGAAACAAACCGGAACATCCACAGCCATCCATCCGCAAAGGTGCACAAACACATACTGCAGAAAAGGCAGCCTTCTTCTGTGCTAGGAAAACCAGACAACCAACACTGAAACTAGAGCCATCTCTCTCACCTTATCTGAAAATCCACTCAAAACAAGCCAAGGACCTGTAACTCTGAAACTGCTAACAGAGAAGACATCAAGATACTGACACAGGCACAGGCTGACTATACATTCCATCAACTGCTCAAGAAGGACTAGTAAGTGACAAATGAGATTGTAGCAAACAAAATGCTTCTACAGAGCAAGGAAACAGTGAAAAAGACAGCTAAAAAACTCAAGGAAATCTCTACAGACTACTCATTCAACAGAGGATTAGCATCCAGAACTTAGTCAATGACTTAAAAAAAGCCACTAACACCAAAAGCTCATGCTGGGTGCTGGGAAAGGGTGCACTATATACTATTAGTGGAGATATGGTGGAGCCACTGTGGAAATATATATGAGACCCTATGAAGCTAAAATATAGAGCTAGCATATGATCCTGCCCTATCACTCCTTAAGTAAACATTAAAGGAATCCAAAGCAGCATACAGTAAAGACACTTACATATCAATGCTCACTGCACCAACAACCATAGTAGCCAGTTTATGGAATCAACTCAGGTGCCCATCAACTGATAAAGAAAACGTGGCAAATACCAATAGGGAATTCATTCGGCAATAAAGAAGGAAACCATCTCTTCTGGAGGACACAGATGAACTAGAGACAACCGTGTTAAGTGGAATAAACCAGACACATAAAGTATCAAGTATTTTCTCCTTTCTTATTTCTCCTCCTAAGAAGGGCAGTCCAGGGAGGGACAGAGGAACAGAGGGACAGAGAGACAGGTAACAGGAGCACGCATATAATCAAAATATGCGATATCTGTGCATGAAAATGTCACATCATGAACAGTGTACAGGTTAGTCTTATGTCAAGTTTGAAAGATCCAAGAGCCATTTTGCAAAAAGAAACCTCAACTGAGAAACTATCCTCACCAGATCTCCTGTGGGCAAGCCCACGCCTGGGCTGGTGATCACGTGTGCTATTAAGAAGGCAGGCTGAGAAAGTCATGAGGAGAGCAAGCAGTAAACAGCACCCCTCCACAATGTCTGCATCAGTTCCTGCCTCCAGGTTCCTGCCTGGATTTCTGTGCTGACTTCCTGGAAAGATGAAACTGTTAGGTCCCAGAGAAACCTGGGCCAGGTCTCTCACTCAGTCCCTGCCGCTCCTCCAAGCACTTCTTTGCCCCTGGGTAAGTCTGCTGGCCATGCTCAGCCTGAACCTTTCCAGGTGCCTCTGGATGTTCTCCCTCCAGTCTACAATAAAAACCTCCTCAACCAAACCTAGGGAAGGCCATAGCTTCATTTACATTCAAAAATAAACCTGGGCTGCTGAGATGGCTCAGTGGTTAAGAGCGCCAACTGCTCTTCCGAAGGTCCCAAGTTCAAATCCCAGCAACCACATGGTGGCTTACAACCATTCATAACGAAATGTGATGCCCTCTTCTGGAGTATCTGAGGACAGCTACAGTGTACTTACATATAATAAAATAAATAAATATTTTTAAAAATTTTAAAAAGGAAAAAAATAAAATAAATAAAATAAACCCTTTCCTCCCCATATTGAGTTTGATCATGGTATTTTACAACAGCAACAGAAAACCTTACTAAGACAGATATTAACAAAAAGCAGTTAGTATAAAAGTGACTGAATAAATATGAATTAGGATTTTCACAAAATAAAAATAAAATATACAGTGGTGGTGGTGGTGGCTCGGGTCTTTACTTCTAGCACTTTGGAGTCAGAGGCAGATGGATCTCTGTGAATTTGTGGCCAGCCTGATCTACAAAATACAAGGACAACCAGGGCTACACAGAAAAAACCTAGCTCGAGGAGAGGGAAAGAGGAAAATAATGAAAAGCAATCAAAAATTCAAAACAAATAAATGGTTAAAATAGGTTCAGGACCATGGGTATGAAGGCACATGCCTATAATACCACCACTTGGAGGGTGTACGGGAAGTTTGAGGCCAGTGTAGAAAATGAGTTCCTGTTTTTCTCAAAGGACATCCCTACTGTGCCTTCAATCAGAGGAGAAACTCAAACCAATATAGACACAGGTGCAACCACTTACAAGACAAGGTAACTTTGTAATTAAAAAGTGCCCAAAATAACTGTTTCTATTTTGCAAGAATCCATAAATGAAAAAAAAAAAAATCACTTAAGAGAGAGAAAAAAAAGTTTTTCCTTTTTAATTTATAAAACCTGGGCTGGAGAGATTGCTCAGTGGTTAAGAGCACTGACTGCTCTTCCAGAGATCCTGAGTTCAAATCCCAGCAACCACATGGTGGCTCACAACCATCTGTAATGAGATCTGACACCCTCTTCTGGTGTGTCTGAAGACAGCTGCAGTGTTCTTACATATAGTAAATAAATCTTAAAAAAAAAAAGATATTAATTTAAAATTTAAACCTAAACCAGGTGTGGCAGTTCAAGGTCAGTCTTAGCAACCAGTCTCAGAAACGCAACAATCAATCATACAAAAGTTTGTATAGCAATAAAAGTAAGTCCCTAAGAGTAAGTCCCTCATCTACAAAGCTGAATGGAAAGGAAGTTTCAAATAAATTCAGACAAAGAGTCCCACTTAAAAAAGGAAGAGGACAAAAGGAACAAAACAAAACAAAACAAATGGCTTAAGAGCAAAGTATACAGGCAAGCCTGAAAGCACTGAAAGGGGAGTGAGGAAGCTGAGGGGAGAAATCAGGTGGTAAAGCAGCAAGGCTGGATTAAAGCCACCGGTCCTTCTCCCGCTCTCCAGAGCATCACTGAAGGCATGCAGTTACAGACAAGGAGAAAGAACTTCCATAACCCTCAGGGTGACCAAGGCCGAAAACCTGCAGGTCTCCTTTCAGCACCCAGAGAATCACTGCTTCCATGGCAACTCACCTAGTTCCTGGGTAAGAGTAAAGAACTGTCCCACATTTCCAGTGAGCAGGTAGCATATGAATGTGTGTCCTGATAGACAATGTTCCCACTGAATCTCATATCCCCTCTGAAAAAAGAAAGAAAACAGAAAAGAAAGAAAGGAAGAAAGGAAGAAAGAAAGGAAGAAAGAAAGAAAGAGAGAGAGAGAGAAAGAGAGAAAGAGAGAAAGAGAGAAAGAGAAAGAGAGAGAGAGAGAAAGAGAGAGAGAGAAAGAGAGAGAGAGAAAATGTGGACAAGTAGCCTTCCTTCTCCCTAGCAGTGGAGACCTAGGCCTACTACCAAGTTTACTCACGATGGTGCTACCATGACCAACCCCTGAATACACTGCATTTCCTTCTTCTGAAAAAGATGACTAATGTCTGACAAAAGCTAAATATAGGAAAATAAAACCAAGACCTTTTGAAGGATTGGAAAACTCCAGGATATTTTTTTGGTTTTTGTTTTGTTTTGTTTTGTTTTGGTTTTTCGAGACAGGGTTTCTCTGTATAGCCCTGGCTGTCCTGGACCTCACTTTGTAGACCAGGCTGGCCTCGAACTCAGAAATCCGCCTGCCTCTGCCTCCCGAGTGCTGGGATTAAAGGTGTGCACCACCACGCCCAGCTCCAGGATTTTGTTACCAACATTTTCATTCTAGTTTTTTTAAAAAAACAATATTAGAAGTTATAGAGGCTGGAAAGATGGCTCAGCGGTTAAGAGCACCAACTGCTCTCGCAGAGGTCCTGAGTTCAATTCCCAGCAACCACATGGTGGTTCACAACCATCTGTAATGGGGTCTGATGCTCTCTCTTGTGCTCTGAAGAGAGCAAAGGTGCAAAGGTGTACTCATATACATCGAATAAATAAATAAATCTTTTTAAAAAATTTTTTTTAATTTTAAAAGAAGTTATAGATAATGCTTTTATAATACAATCTCTAGAAGAAAAATCAGAAAACTAGTTCTAAGAAAATTGATTAGTCTAAATAAAAAGATACAGGTACAGATTAATGTTAAATTCCTTAAGTACACAAATATTGAATGTATGTTTTGTCTTGGTGGAGTCTGGGTTTTGGCTTTTTTGAGACAGCGTCTTACTATGTAGCTCTAGCTGTCCTGGAACTCACTATGTAGACCAGGCTAACCTCAAACTCAAAGATCTACCTGCTTCTTCTCTCTACCCAGACCCCCTGAGTTGCTGGGATTAAAGGCAGATGCCACTACACCTGACTAAGGCACATATGTGTTTTAAGTCCCTGTTTGAAGTACCTTTTTAATTATATGGCGTGAGTAACTCAGTCCCCACCACAGTATAACATTATTTCCTCTACCAAAAGGTTTCCAGAGACTCCCTGGCACTCTCTTCTGTTCTCTAAAAATTCCTAGGAAAGGAACAAACTAGTAGCTACGTGTATCCAGAATGCAATATCCACCAAAGAAAAGGAACTGCAAGATACAGGCTTAATTCATTTGACAACTTCTTACTTAGCACCTATTATGAGCCAGACACTGCCTTAAACACATGGGTTAAACAAAGAAAAAAAATCAGTTGTCATGGCATATACTTACAATCCCATACTGCGAGGAAGAATGGGGCGAGGTTGCAAATTCAGGCCATGGGGCCTGGAGTCAAAAGGGTAAATGAAATGCACAGTAGTAGAATGTGATCTAATGTAGCAGAGGCAGGCAGATTTCTGAGTTCGAGGCCAGCCTGGTCTACAAAGTGAGTTCCAGGACAGCCAGGGCTACACAGAGAAACCCTGTCTCAGAAAAAAAAAAAAAAAAAATACTCTTTTTAATTGAAAGTTTGTCTTGCTTCTTCGAATATAAAAGCAGTTAGAAGCCCCAAGGAGTCGGGTGTACTGTTCAAGAGGCAGTGGCAGAAACCCAGGTCAGACCTAGGCAGAAGCCCCAAGGAGTCGGGTGTACTGTTCAAGAGGCAGTGGCAGAAACCCAGGTCAGACCTATGCGGTCAGCACCTTTCTTTTTAGTACCAAAGTGTTTATTAATTTATTTTATAAACTTTAACTTTTTTTAAAACTTTTTCAAGCAAAAACATCAAATGCCAAAATTAACCACAGCCAAAGTCTATATAACTTAATGAACTTCTATAGTTAATATTGACATTTTGAAATGGAAGTTGTGAAGTTTCACATTAAATTTTACACTTTCGGTATCAAATACATTTTATGCACTTAACCACCATTAACCACCATCAAAGACAAAACAAGACCAAAAAAAAAAAAAAAAAACCAAAACCATGACAGACTTAGAACAAGAAAAGCAATTGGCCTTATAACCTCAATCATGTCTTAACCCTAAACTCACCTAACACCTGCACGCAGTCCTTCCTCATCCTTATATTTAGCTTTTCTTGTTCTCTTTTCTTCATGTTGGCTGTGCCTGCATATGCACTAGTTTACGTCTACACAGATACAACTGTTTGGACTCCACTTAGGAGAGAGAACACTCAGTTAATTCCTTCTGAGATTGAGGGACCTTGATTATTAGCATACATTCCAAGTCTGTCCATTTTCCTGCAAATGTTTTTACATCATTTTTCTTTAGAGGTGAATAGTACTCTTTTACAGAGAGACCTAATTTTCATTATGCACTTACCCACTAACAGACAACTAGGTTGATTCCAACTCTTTGCTATAGTGAATGAACATGGGATACAAATAATCTCCATGGTAGAGACCGGACCCTTTCTTTTAAAGGGGGTAGGAGGAAATCATTTCAAGGCTAAAGCTCACAACCCTTTTTATTTTTACTTTGGTCTGTCCGAGATCCACCTGCTCTGCCCTTGGGAGTGATCAAAGACACTATCATGACAAACAGCATTTTTTTTTTAACTGAAAAGGCTTAAAAGCAATTTAAGGCTGTCAGCACCAATTCATGCACTTGACAAACACTTGTAAATTATTACTTTTCTCTTCTAGACTTTAGTGATGGCTTAAGTTACTCAAACTCTGGTTCCTGGCACCTAAAGTTTCCCCCTAAGTTTCTATTTATAGGAACCATATCCTTCATAATCTTAAACCAATTTTCCCCAGCTGCTAACAAATACATCGTATCTTTTTCATCAGAACACCCCAGACTCTGTCCCTTAGAACTGGAGCAGCAATGATGGGGGATGCAGTCCATTTATACATGAGAGGTCACTGCGACTTCTGGACAGTTACTTCTGGTCTCTAGGGATACTCTGGATTTGCCTTCAGAGACCTTTAAAACCACATGCGTAAGAGGTTACTTTCAAACACCTGAACATTTGTACCTCCCCCGCCCCCACCTCCTGCCATTCCTTATTACACATGAGGTCAGATTCCTAAAGCAAACTCTCCTGGAACCACTGAGTTTACTAATTTTTATTTTTTACAAAGTATTGAAAAAATCTTTTTAATTAAAAATTTGGCCATTAAAAAAAAAGCATAGTAGGCATACAAACAAAAATACATATTCGAGGGCTAGAGGTGTCAAAAGTATATATGGCATGCTCAAGTTTCTGGCTGACCCCAGTGAGTCCCTCCCTGGAAAAACGATACATCCTCCAAAGAGTTCAAGTAAAATTCCAGCTAAAGACTGACTGACGGTCAATCTTACCATGCGTCCTCTAGAAGCTGAGCCTCAGAACAAGCCCTTTACTTGTTAGGTCTTTATCAAAATCTAACAAAAGATCAAAACCTACAAACTAGCAAGCCTGTACACTGCTCGGGGGGTGAGGGGTTTGTGTGGATTTTGCTTATTAGATTTGTTTAGGGGGAAACTATATCAGAGAAAGAGGCTGCTAATACTTAGGGAGGTCATAGAAATATACCAATAAAATAAAACAAACCAACGGCTTTCCATAATGCTGACAATGAATCAAGAAAGGATTATATACTGGGTATCCTTTGTGATATTAAAGTGTTTAATACACTTGAGGAATTTTCCCGATATATTTGAGTGTGTGTCTCAGTAATGTAGAACACCTTATTCTCTAATGCACCTGATAATTAAGACATGTATGTCTACTGAGGGCTACAAAATTCAGAGACGTTTCTAACTCAGGGTTGGCATGGGGAAAGAACCTACATAATTAAGCCTAGCTATTTCGTGTAAGGTCTCTAAAAGAAAGGTGGAATGGGAAAGAGGCTTATTTACCAAGCAACACATCAGATATGAAAGGCTACCGCGGCACATACAGAACACAGGTCAGCCGGAATGCCCCAGGGCAGCATGGACAGATTATCTCAGGTCTCATCACCAAATGCTTTTACCCACACCAGAGCCACTGCTGCCAGTGCTTGCGGGTGAGGGGAGAAAACAAGTGCAACCTAATTCAGGCAAAAAAAAAAAAAAAAAGTTAAATCACCCCTAAGTCACCTGCTACACAACTCAATGTCTAGTTCACCTTTGGGGAGCTCCTCTTTACCTGGGTGTGGAGCTGTCAATTTCTCAGAACACTCCAAAACTTTGAACTATTCTATTCGGCCCGCAGCTTCTGAAGCTATGCTAATCCACATAGCTGCTAAGGAATCCACTTCTAGCAGTGGCCCTGCTGTTAGAATCCGGGTTTCCGCCTCCTCCCAGAAGGACCCGAAGACACTAAACAGCGCACTTTTTGACCTAAACCGAGAGGCAGCCGGACAAAGAAGAGAACGCTGCTTCCCAAGCCCCGGTCTCGGATGGCCGAACTCTGCTCCCTTACGCCAAAAGCGGCCAGATCCGGGACACCCCAAATTCTATTGTTGGACACCAAGGCGGACACACCCCTGGGAGAGAGGGAGAACTTCGCAGGATTTCCCCTAACTCCCAGGACCGGGTGGTGGGAGGGGCGGCGCTCCGGGACAAGCGAGGGGAGAGCCGCTCCAGCATGGCGCACGCGTGGCCCAGCCCGAGCCCAGGGCGCCCGAGGCGAGGCGAGGCGCTCCCTCTGGTCACCCTCATCAGAGCCTTAATCCGCCAGCCCGCCCTGGGGCCTGCGAGCCCAGCTAAAAATAGGCTCCTCGGTCACCCCGCGGCCCTGGCGGATCGACCTCGCCCTCAGAGGAGATGGCCGGGGAGCTCCGGCCACTCGCGGACCTGGGATCGGACCTTGCAGCCACGGGGAGATCGCCGAGCCAGAACCCTGGAGCCCGAACCCGCAGGCGGATCCTCGGAGCGGGCCGGCGGCGGCGCGGCCTGGGCGGACGCTGCACACTGCGACCTCCGTGCGAGGCCTACCCCGCGAGCGCAGCCCCCCGCCCTGCGCCCCGCGCCCGCGCGCCCTGGAGTCCCCGGCCCTGCTCCTCACCCTGCGCAGCCGGGTACCAGGCCGGGACGATGCAGCGGCGCGAGCTCTACCTCCTGGTCAGCGCGCTCCCAGGCCCCGCCGCAGTAGCTCAGGTGCCGTCGCGCCGCCCCGCAGGAAACGGGCGGCTTCGGGGCGGGGCGGCTCCGCACGTCCGGGCGTCGCGGCCAGAGGGGCCCGGAGACCGGCCCCTTAAAGGGACAGGTCCGCGCAGCCGGCGGCCTCCAGATGCCCCGCGCTGGGCTGCAGAGACGTCACCCTCCGCCTGGAAGTCCCTGCGGAATCCCTTCATCCATTCAACCCTACTCTGCCTCCCCCAGTCGGCCTTGGTCTCACGTGACCCTCGCACAAAAGTACCACTTGGCCCCCGACACGGGTTGATTCCTTTTAACCGTACTCCAAGTTGCTAGACATACACACACACACACACACACACACACACACACACACACACACACACACACACACACACGGCTGGGATTTCTCCTCCGAAATCCGCAAAACGAGGAATTTATAGAGCCGACCTAAATAAGTTGTGTGCAAATATTGTAAGGCTGCAATGCTTGCTGGCTGCTGGCCATTCCTTAAGCAAGGTTAAATAACTAGAAACTGCAGCGCTAAGAGGGGTTGACCAGAATCTCTGCGTCTCTCTGCTCTTTGCTGCGAGGATGGAAGCTTTTTCTCCGGTGTTGCTTTTTAGTGTTTTATTATTATTATTATTATTATTATTATTATTATTATTATCTCAGACAACGCCAGTCACTGCCCTGAACATATCTACAACATACTCTAAACTCTCCTCAAAAGTTACCAAATGATTGGCACGCTTCTAGAGTGTGGGGTAGAGAAATAGAATCAGACTCACCATTACCATTACCCAGGAGCAATCCTTAATGATTGGAGCATCAGATAAGTCTCAACATTAACAACAGAGAATGTCCTCATCATAGGCTAGTTACAAGAATGCTGCGCATCTGTCTGCGTTCGAATGATTTCCGCCCAAGCTTTCAGAGCTCTTCAAAGCAGAAATGAAAGCTGAAGCGTTTGTAGCAACAGCCTGATGAGGTATTGAGAATTCCACCAGTGTCCAATCACCACTTCTCAAGGAGCTTGCTCTTTTCCTTTCTCATGAGTATTATTCAGCACTCACCAGCTCCAAGGCCAGCAAAACACTGTTTCTGAGCTGCTGTCTCTTGAACCTGTAAGTGCCAGAAGATTTGGCTTTGTTGGGAAGTGAGGCCATTAGTAGCTTAATACAAAGTGTAACTGTATCATTTCTGTAATGGAATGTAAAGGTTCTTGAATAGCTTACAAACAACTCTGTAATTGCGCCCCCTCCACCCACAAAAAAGTTTCCAGTTAGATTTTTTTTTCTGACATTAGGAAAAGGACACCATCATTTGCATACAAATGATACATAGGTTCCTTCGTAAGTTACATAGTAGCATGGTCTTTAGGGAAGCAATCCTCCAAACGTCTTACTTCTTATAGTCGATACAGAAGTATAAATGCGCCAGCCACTTCTATTCGGATGAACTTTGACTTCTCAAAGGGGAACAGCTGGATGCTTCCTTCCTATAAGCTTTCTAATTGCTCACATCAAAACAAAAAGATGTACTAGATATGTTACAGGTGGCAAGCCCTATTGGTATTTAAGACTAATCCTCTAAGTTTTGAAGTATAGTAAAATGTAACATAATTAACTATAGTTAACACACATAATTAACCTAAGTTATAATTAACTGTGACTGCTGCTCACTACTCACCGATGTCATGTCCATGTCGCTGAAACCCACAACTAACTTGCTAAAAGGAATTAGCACTCCCCATCTGAGTTATCTCTTAAAACAATCAGAAATTAAACCTTATTGAAAACTATAAGGTATAATGTAGCTACCGAAAGACTATTTCTCCCCTCCCCCCTGCGCCCCCCCCCCCCCCCCGGACAAAAAGCACAGTTTACTGCTTTTAGCTTGTACCAGTTTTCTTCTTAACGGATTTTGGGGAAGATTTGAAGGCATGCAATATATTGATAGATGAAGAGGCGCCTGCCCATTCCTGTTTTGACCATGTAGGCTTCCCAGAATTGGGGAGTTCTGTAGAGATCAGAGTAGCATCTGAGTAAGAGATTGTATCTCACTCAGCCAGCTCAGGGAAGGCAGAGATAAGCATTGAAGTAAAGCAGCTCACAGTACTGGAAGGGAGGCTGGAAGGATGCCTGCCTTCATCTGAATAAAGGAGGAAGAAGGTTCTCAGAAAGTTCAGCTGCAGATCTACAAGGAACCAGCTCTCAAACAGAGGAACTGTTGGATCCATAGGGGCTTGCGCTGTGCCCTTTGTTTGGGAATCTTTTTTTTTTTGGTTTTGGTTTTGGTTTTATGAGACCGGGTTTCTCTGTGTAGCCCTGGCTGTCCTGGAACTCACTCTGTAGACCAGGCTGGCCTCAAACTCAGAGATCCACCAGCCTCACGCCCGGACAGAATTAACATTATGCCAAGTTTTTGGACCCACTGTCTCTTGGAGCCACTGATCTTAAAGCTCTAAATTCCCTCTTAAATCCCACTCCTGGCCTTAGTGGCACAAGCCCTTAATCCCAGGGAGGCAGGGGCATGAGGATCTCTGAATTCGAGGCCAGCCTGCTCTACAGAGCAAGTTCCAGCAAGAAAATTCCACTGCATCACTGAGAGACCCTGAGACTAGATGGAGAGAGAAACGACTCAACTGGACCCCTAAACTTTCAAGAGGCTTCCCCTTCTAGGACGCCACTGTTGAATAGACACCCGCCACCATGTTTTGCTGGTTCAACAGTTTTAAAAGCTACTTTTTGGAACTCATATATATTGTTTGGAGAATGTCACAGTTTAAAAAAAAAAAAAAAAAAAGGAGCAGAGTCCAAGCTCTATTTCAAGTTGTTATTCTGTGAAGGCTACAAAATGATTTTTCCTGATGACAAGCCGGGTGACACAGAGCTCTGGCCGGCAGCCCTCTGGCGTCCTAAGGGGCCTCCATTCCATCAATCTCCTCTGCTGGCTCTCTTGTTCACATGTCTTGCTCTCCGCACTGGAGCTCTCTGCTCTCATTCTTGCCCTGTCACTCTAGCTCTCCCTGGCTCTCAGTTATGTGAGAAGTACCCACTGATGGGTTATATGTCCACCAGCGAAATGAGCCAATTCAAGCCAGACTAGATTATAGTAAAGGCGGGTTTATTGAGAAGTTGCTCTGCAGGAAGTTCACTGGCCCCGAGGATGGAGGCCAGGGGAGTCGCCATGGGGAGAGGGGGAGAGGGAGGGAGGGATTGAGGAAGAGAGAGAGAGAACAAAAGTTTAGGGTCTGGGTTTGCCACGTTGAGACTGGAAGATGCGGGGAGAACCTGGAGGCCAGGTCTGCTTTGATATATAAAATATGCACCTCAGCCCCTTCCTTTCCTTGGGTCTGAAACTGAACACCCACTAGGCAGTGTGTATCTACCCATTAGATACCATTCCTGCCAATTTGTTTCTATACCCACAGCAGGGTTCTGCTGCACTCCTTAGCAAAGTGACCAGTGACATTCCCGGCCACAAAGCATCTTAGAGTTCATTTGGTAGAGCCTGTCTGTCATGTGACACCACGGATGATTCTTGAAAAACCCCTCGTGCTTTGGCTTCAGTCACGTGACTTTTCTGAATTACAAGACAGCATGGTTTCTGAGATGGGAACCCACTTCCCAGCAGAAAGACTCATGCTGCAGCTAAGGCCCGAAGTATTTACCAGAAGTAGCTAACGTGATGGAGTGATGGGAAATGGCTGTTAAAGACCCATTTCCAGCGATGAGCAGGAGAGATGGTGGCTTGCAGCACTGGAATTTTGCTCTCGGGGGGCGGGGGGGATCATCTCCAGAGGGCTGCCAATTGCAGACAGAACGTGCAAGATCCCTGAGGGCATTTACCAGGAGACATCTGCTTACATCTGCAGAAACTTAAGGCCTCCATCTTGTCTTGTCTTCTTTGTTTCTAAAACCATCAAGCAATACAAGAGGGGTATGTCTTCTGAGTTGGGGGTCATAGATCTCTGTTAGCAACATCTATCCCCTGATCAGTTCTCTCATAACCAGGTTATGAGACAGTCACCCACCCATGTGTTGGTTGTGTCTTAGACTTTATTGGTTTTTTCATGGAATCATATCCTAGAGAATCCCTCAACCCTAGAAAAAATGGGACAGCCAATCATTCACCTTGTTTTCCCAAACATTAAAAATAGGCAATACATTTGCTTTAGAGTGGATCTTATTAGCTATGTCAGGTAGAATCCATCCCTATATTTCAAAGTACATCCTTGATGACACTCAAACCTCTTTTGTACCCTAGAAAGAAAATGTTTGAAGATAAAGTAAGGTTGTCCCTTCACTCTGTCTTTCTGTTCACAGCCATCGTCAGTGGCTTGAACGTGTTTAATGACAGCAGTGCTTCCTTGGCAGCAACTTGATGGGAAAGTGCTGAGGTTGCACACTTCCGCTCATCTCAACTCTTTACTTCCCCACCCCTGGGCATTGGTTTGGGGGTGGGGGGGTGTTTCTGTTTTTGGTTTGGTTTGGGTTTTTTGTTTGTTTGTTTGTTTTTGTTTTGTTTTGTTTTGTTTTGTTTTGTAGAGACAGGGTCTCTCTGAGTGTAGCCCTGACTGTCCTAGAACTCTCTTTGTAGACCTGGCTGGTCTGGAACATACATAAACCTACCTGCCTCTGTCTCCTAAGGGTTGAGATTAAAGATTTGCACCACCACCTGGCTTTTATCCTTCTTTTCTGCTCTCTCTAAGAGAGAGAGAGACATATATATCATCTTTTTCCTCTATATATATATCTATATATTATATATATAGATATATATATACACATCATCTTTCTCCCCTCTCTCCCCCACCTCCTGTGTGTGCACATGTATGTGTATGTGTGGCCAGAGAATGACATCAGGATGCCTTCTTCAATCATGTCTCCACCTTGTTTCTTGAGACAAGGTCTTTCACTGAACCTGGAGCTTTCCATTTTGGCTAGATTAGCTACCCAAGAAACCCAGAATCCACCACACTAGGGTCAGAGGTGTACATACCACACTCAAATTTATGTACATACTAGATCCAAGCTCAGTTCCTCGTGTTTGTGTTGTAAATACAAAGACTAGGGTGGTTAAGAGCACTGGCTCACAGTCATCTGTAACTCCAGTTCAGGGGAGGTTTTAACTTTGCTGGCACCAGGCATGTGTTTTGTGCACAGACATAAATGTAATAAAAATATCTATCCATGACATTACTAAATTATGGGAGTCTAGGGAGATGGAAAGGTGGCCCATCCAGTAAAGTCTATATCGGCAAAACTAGATAAAAATGCTGGGTGTTAGCTGTGCATGGTGGCATAATCCCAGAACTCTGTGAGTTCAGGATCAGCCTGGTCTTCATAGTGAGTTCTAGGACAGCCAAGACTTAGATAGACATCTTAAAAAAACAAAATAAGTTTCTGGGCTAATATCTGCTCATCAGTGAGTGCATATCATGTGTGTTCTTTTGTGATTGGGTTACCTCACTCAGGATGATGTCCTCCAGATCCATCCATTTGCCTAAGAATTTCATAAATTGATGTTTTTAATTGCTGAGTAGTATTCCATTGTGTAAATATACCACATTTTCTGTATCCATTCCTCTGTTGAGGGACATCTGGGTTCTTTCCAGCTTCTGGCTATTATAAATAAGGGGGCTATGACACAGTGGAGCATGTGTCCTTATTACAAGTTGGAACATCTTCTGGGTATATGCCCAGGAGAGGTATTGCTGGATCTTCTGGTAGTACTATGTCCAATTTTCTGAGGAATCACCAGACTGATTTCCAGAGTGGTTGTACAAGCTTGCAATCTCACCAACAATGGAAGAGTGTTCCTCTTTCTCCACATCCTTGCACACATGATATGCACTCATTGATAAGCAGATATTAGCCCAGAAACTTAGAACACCCAAGATACAATTTGCAAAATACGTGAAACTCAAGAAGAACAAAGACCAAAGTGTGGATACTTTGATCCATCTTAGAAGGGGAAACAAAATACACATGGAAGGTGTTACAGAGACAAAGTTCAGAGCTGAGACGGAAGGAAGGACCATCCAGAGACTGCCCCACCCAGAGATCCATCCCATATACAACCACCAAACCCAGACACTATTGCATATGCCAGAAAGATTTTGCTGACAGGACCCTGATATAGCTCTCCCTTCTAAAGCTATATGCCAGTGCCTGGCAAATACAGGAGTGGATGCTCACAGTCCACTGTGGATGGAACACATTGGTTGGAGCACAGGGCCCCTAATGAAGGAGCTAGAGAAAGTACCCAAGGAGCTAAAGGGGTCTGCAACCCTATAGGAAGAACAACAATATAAACTAACCAGTACCCCCAGAACTGTGTCCCTAGTTGCATATGTAGCAGATGATAGCCTAGTTGGCCATCAATGGGAGGAGAGGTCCTTGGTCTTGCGAAGATCATATGCCCCAGTACAGGGGAATGCCAGGGCCAGGAAGCAGGAGTGGGCAGGTTTGGGAACAGGGTGGGGGGGTGGGGCATAGAGGATTTTGGGGATAGCATTTGAAATGTAAATGAAGAAAAAGAAAAGAAAAAATAAAAAAGGAAACAAAACAAACACAGGGTATAGAGTTGTGCAAAAACAAACACAGACTGGTCCCTGGGGCCCACTGGCCAGCCCAACAACTCCAAGTCACTGGATACCTCCTGAGGAATGACACTCTTGTCCTCTGACCTAGGAATGTGCGCACACACACACATACACACACACACACACACACACACACACACACACACACACACAGAGTCAGACACACATCCAGGGATTGTATGGTGGAGTTTAATTACATGTGAAGACAGGAAGAGGCTTTCTGGACTGTTAAACATGCTTCTTGCACCTCCTCGGCCAAGTGGTACGTATATAAGAATTGTAATGCTGTCTCCAGCAACATTGCCAAGAGTCCAAGAGAGATAAAAGGTTATTCTAATGAGATCTGTGACCTTTATATAATATAGTAGATTGCTAGTTGATTCTTGCTCAGGAAGGCTACAGTTCTAGAGCAGAGGTAGTGACTATGACTACCAACATTTCTCAAGGTGTTTCAGCTCTTATTTGGGCATTTCTACAAATCAGCTTTGTTTTTTTCTTTTTGGAAAATGGGGTTTACTACATAACCCTGGTTGCAATCTGGTGTGTTGGCATCTAAGTGCTGGTGTTACAAATGCATACCACACTTTTAAAATAACAATATTAATACATATTTATGAATTTTATATTAAAGTTTTGTTTGTTTGTTTGTTTGTTTTGTTTGTTTGTTTTTGTTTCTCAAGATAGGGTTTCTCTGTGTAGCCCTGGCTGTCCTGGAACTCACTATGTAGACCAGGCTGGCCTTGAACTCAGAAATCCACCTGCCTCTGCCTACCAAGTGCTGGGATTAAAGGCGAGTGCCACCACTCCCTGGATCTATATTAAAGTTTAATATTCACCTCAAACAGCTACTTGTTATATTACTCTATGAGCACTGGCTTCTCTTCTCCCACTCTGGGGTACCATGTACAGATGCACACCGGCTTCTCTTCTCCCACATTAGAATACCACTGCTGTTTGCTCCCTCACATGATCCCCACTGTTTAAGTTTTATGCTTCTGTTCTTTAGAAAATAATGGTAGATAAATTAGACGAAGACAACATACTGCCCATCCTGCATCCCATAAGAAAAAAGAATTTTTTTCTTTTTTCTCAGCAATGGAGACAAAGACTATTTAACCTGACAAGAAAAGTAACTCTGGTTCTAGTGATAGATGCTGTGAGTTAGTATACAAAATTCCACAAAAACTATGAGGTATGACCATGGATTGGATTAAACAAACTTATTGGACACAAGTGTCAATACACAAAAATCACTGTTTCTGTACACTAGCTATACACAATTCAAAACAAAGAGAGTTTATTTGTAATAACATAATAACAAAATATTTAGAAATAATTTTAAGAGACTTTGCACTGAATACTACAAAACACTACTTTAGAAAAAAAATAACTTTTGTTTGTTTTGTTTTGTTTTGTTTTTTTGAGGTAGGGTCTCCCTATTTAAACCAGAGTAGTTTTGAACTCAGCAAGTTTGTGTCTGGGTGCTGAAATTAAACTTGTATACCACAACTTTGGATTCTAGGAAGAAAATTTTTATTCATCTCTGCATCCTACTTGATTCTGGAGCACTGACTAGGGGCAGTCAGGGAATCAAGGACAGACACACAGACACGGTTAAGGAAAGCTGGGAGCAGGTGGTGCATGTGATGGAGCCACCAAATCTACTGCTTCCGTAGCCTGTGTGTTAGGCACAGCACAGCACAGCACAGCACAGCACAGCTGGGGGGGGGGGGGGACTTAGTCTCAGCAGGAGGCCCCTGCTGGCCAGCAGTCTGGGCATGTGAGCATCTTGGAGGGTGAAGCTGACATTACTAGGTTTTTATTCCCTGCTGAGTGGGAACTCAAAGGAAAACCTTGCCATCCCTCTGAGTGTCACCTGGGGAAGGGTTTGCCACTCCTACAGGGCTGAGGCCTGGTCCTTGATGTGTCTGAGTCTTTGTCAATAATACATACTCACTCAGTACTCTGCTCCCACAGGGCTCCCTCCACTCTGTACATTGTGATGTAGCCCAGCCATAGGTACTTGCCTCATATGCACAAGACCCCTAGATCAACAGTCAATCAATGGGATAGTGTTGAAAGTCCATCTATAATTGACACATGTCAATGGGGAGAGATGTGCCTCTTCAGTAAAAAAAAAAAATGCCAGAATAACAAGAAAATAGATTCTGACCTTTACCTATACTGCTCTCATATATTTCTGTACATACACCACTATTACAAAATGTCTGAGTCTGAGTAATTCACACACACACACACACACACACACACACACACACACACACACACACACAAGCCTTATAGTTCTGTAGGCTCTAATTCCAGGATCAAGGTTCCAGAGGTGAGGTTAGTTAGGATTTCCATTGCTATGAAGAGACACCATGCCCACATATAACTCTTACAAAGGAAGACATTTCATCGAGGCTGGCTTACAGTTTAGAGGTTTAGTCCATTGTCAGCAATGCCCACTCAAGAGTTAACTCAAAAGAAGCCAAAGACCTGAGTATAACAGGCCAAGCTTGTTATAAGAAATTTTTAATCCCAATCCAGGGTTTCTACCTCACCTTTGACCATTTAGTTCCCAGATAAAAGACACACACACACAACCTTTATATTTATAATAAGCCTGATCAACACAAGAGCTGGGCAGATATCTATCCTCTATGCTATTATGTCTATTTCCCAGCCAATAATCCCATTATATAACCTCCCATGTTTTGTCTGATAGCCTACATGGCCATTACATTAAGATTCTTACCTCATGGTGGCTTTCTCCTCTCTGCCTCCTTTTCCTTTTTCCTCATGGTTCTCCTCTGACTCCAAGCCAGGAACCCTATGTCTCTTCTGCCTAGCTATTAGTTGTCACCATCTTTATTCACCAATCAAAAATAACTTGGGGGACAAGGTCACATAGCTTAACCTGGGTTTACATGCAGTCTCTGGGAGCAACAAGTATTTAACATAGCAAAAGACCAAACCTCAACACAAGCTTTCCAGTTCTTAGAAAAAAACATATGGGCCAGTCTCTATAATCTCATATTTGGCAGTGATTCCTTAAATATGAGACCAAAGTACAAGCAACAAAAGATGAACGAAACTGAACATGGCAGCTCCTGCCTGTAATCCTAGCCCCTGGGAAGCCAAGGCAAGGAATCAAGGATTCAGGCAGGGCCAGTAAGGTGTCTCAGTGAGTAAAAGCCAGACGGCCTCAGTTCAACAACCCACAGGGGGAAGAGAGACTAGAATTCCAAATGTTGTCCTCTGACCTCCACAGACCATAACACATGAGTATCTACTTTGAGCCTTCTCTACCTCCATCTCTGTCTCTCTGTATCACTTCTTTCTCTGTCCTTCTGTCTCTGTCTGTCTGTTTCTGTCTGTCTCTCTCTGTCTTTCTGTCTCTCTCTGTCTCTGTATCACTCTCTGTGTGTGTGTGTCTCTCTCTCTCTCTCTCTCACACACACACACACAATAATATATTTAGCTATTTATTTAAATATACATTACCATTTTACCTACATGTGTGTCTCTGTTAGCCCTCCTGGAGCAGGAGTTAAAGACAGTTGTGAGCTGCCATGTGGGTTCTCTGGAAGAGGAGCTGGTGCTCTTAGCCACTGAGCTATCTTTCCAGCCCCACAAAACAGTATTTTTAAAAACTGTTCAAAATCATGCTTGGCTACAGAGTGAGTTCAAGACCAGCTTGAGCTACAGAAGATGCTGTCTAGAGAAAGGAATGAGATGGGGAAGTAAGGAAAGGAAGGAAAAAGGGAAAGAAGAAAGGAAGGAAGAAAGGAAAGAAGGAAGAAAGGAAAGAAGAAAGGAAGGAAGGAAGGAAGATAGGTTAGGCTAATTGAGCTCCACCAAAACCAAAACCATACTTCCTAAACTCCTTATGGGCCTATGTCAGCCATTTTCACTCAAACCATCGCAGGTGGTTTACTGATTAAGTCAGTTTATTAAAATAACCGACTTAGGCATCTGCAATAGTAACTTGAGCCTCCACTCCTGACTCATTAGTGACAGATACAATCTGCTTCATGGTCTCTGGACTGGTCAGTCTGAATTTTAAAGAACACATAGTGATGATTCACAGAATTCGAATTACCCTTACCAGAAGCAATGGGAAGTCCCTGGAGAAGGAGTGTACTGACTTGATCATGTAATATCCAAAATGAATTCAAGACCTTCCCCCTTCAAAAAAGATTTCCCAAACTGTACTAGCAGGCCAAGTGCAGAGTCAGATAAGGAGCTGGCTGACTAAACAAA
This sequence comes from Mus musculus, assembly GCF_000001635.26. Lineage (NCBI taxonomy): Eukaryota > Metazoa > Chordata > Mammalia > Rodentia > Muridae > Mus > Mus musculus. Next base: position 47,638,489 of record NC_000080.6, on the reverse strand, counting down.
TATAGAAACATAGTTTTAGCAGTCAAAATGACTGAGCCCACAAGCTGCCAAAACAATATTAGCTGTTCTCAGAGAAATAACCGTAACAAAAATAACAGTTCTCAGAAGAATGCCCCTATCCTGCCCCACACTGAATTGTGACAAAGACCACAAACCACCCTGACCTTGCTAGGATTCTCTGTGACGATAATAGCTGTGACTGACCCATAAGTTCAAAATGTACTACTGCTTTGCTGACCAAATCATAATAACCCACCATGGGGACAGGCAAAGTGAGTCACTAGGCCAAAGGGTTACTTAGTTACTATACAAACCAACCAATGCCTGAAAGGGTTACTTACTACACCCATGAGAACCCTGTTGCTCAAATCTGCCCCTTACAAAGGTATAAAAAGTGTGTTCTTCCTTTCTTCTGAGTCTCTCCTCTGGCCTGCGTGCTGAGAGGGAAGTCCCTAACATGTTAGATCAATAAAAATCCTCATGCAGTTTACAGTGATGGTGATCTCTGTGGTCTTTGTGAGTGAGGGTCTTTTGACAAACTCCAACAATCAGAGGCAAAGGAAAAGAATCTAAAAATGAAAAGCTCAGTTGACAGATCTACCAAGACACCAAGAATTACAAGGAAAGCACCCTATGGTATTTCCAGATGAGAGTCCACCAGTAACTGAATGACTGACCAATTCTGAGATCATGAAGCAGAATGCTTCCATCAGTACTGACCCAAGCTTGAAGGTCCAAGTTACTGTTGCTGATGCCTAAGTCAGTTATTTTAACCAATTGACTTAATCAATAAAAACAAAACCTAAACTTAAAGGTACTGTGCGTGAAGACACACTACCAAACAGTGGAAACAGTCTTGAAATGGGACAATATGGAATCAAAACCTCAGTGAGTTACCACTTCATATCCATTAAGATAGCTGTCATTAAAAAAAAAAAAATCGCCTGGCAATGGTGACCCATGCCTTTAATCCCAGCACTTGGGAGGCAGAGGCAGGTGGATTTCTGAGTTTGAGGCCAGCCTGGTCTACAGAGTGAGTTCCAGGACAGCCAGGGCTATGCAGAAAAACCCTGTCTCAAAAAATAAAACAAACAAACAAACAAACAAACAAAACCCCAAAAAACAAAAAAAAAAAAAAAGAAAAAAGAAAGTTCTGCAGTAGTAGAGATCGCTCCAAGTACTGCGAATAATCTGAATTGTGTACTTTAAAGGGCCAGAATGGCAAGTGTTGCATATATTTTTCCTACAATAAAATATAAATGAAAAATGTTTTTTAAAAACCATGCTAAGTGAAAGGCCAGATACAAAAGACACATACTATAAGGTTCCATTTCCTAACTGTTGGACAAGCTTGGGGCAGTCATCAGCCATCTTTAAACCCATCTTCCTCATATGTGAAAAGCGGGAGAGAAGCCTAATGTTCAGGGTTGTATTTATTCGTGGGGGGGGGGGTGAGGTCAGACGACTCCTTTGGGGGGGTTGATCCTTTCTCCTCTCTGTTCTTCCTTTCTGCCTTGACTTGGATCCTCAGACTGTGTGGCAAGTGCTCTACCCACAAGCCATCTCACCAGTTTCACACTCACAGCTACTGCAAAGAGTAAAATGAAGGCAAGAATGTAGGGCCTGGTATAGCCATTGTCTACAAGCATTCGATATCCGATATCAGTGTTCCGTAGCATTAAAGCTTTCATTTTAAGGAGGGTTTCCAGAGCAGAACCTGTTTTGATGTAATGAGGACCAACTATGTGCTTTTGGGTTTTGTGTGATGCTGCAGGGGAATCCCAGCAACCAAGATGAGTCCTATGAGGAAGGGGAAGTCAAAAGCCTTCAAATGGTTTTGGAGTCTTAAAAGCAACGTCAGAAATTACACTCCTCTTTCCAGTAAAAGTAAAAAAATATATAAGGCATCTGAAGAAGTGCGAGGATGGACTGACGCCTCTGGCTGAGGAAAAGTGGGACAGAATGAGCCAGGCAGAGTCTGTTACCTCACCTTCCCGAGGGCAGAAAGGGGCTAAGAGTGTCCTCTGTCACAGTCAGGAAGAGAGGAAAAATACCCCCTCTCTGGCTCAATCTTTGACCTCTTTAGATGTAGGATTTTTGGATGAGTCATTTATGCCCCCCTTCCTAAACTAAGGAGTTTACTGAGTCATCTCTGGTATTTTTTTCCATCTACAATTCTAGGATTCTATAAATTTTGAGGCTCATGGTAAATCATCTATAGTATACTATATAACCAATAGTATCTAACAGAGAAAAAAAAAAGGAAAACCCTTTTGCTTCTAGCTCTGAAACTGCTTTTGCCAATAAGAAGATGTTGTGACCTGAATTACAATGTTGTTTTAGGAGTTGACTTTATGAAAATCCTCAGAAACTTTGAAACTTTCATAACATTCTTCCCCTTGACTTTGAACACCCATTCGAAGTCCTGTTTACAACCTGGAATTAACAGAATCTAGCCATGATGTGGTTTCGCTTGTGATTTGGGGAATCAGATTCATAGTCAGCCATTCAGGATCCAGAATTCTATGTCCCCTGGCTGCTCTCCTGGCCCTGTGAGCCGAGCACTCTGACAAGAGCCAGTTCCATGGACTTGACTTTGAGGTGTGTCACAGGGAGAGTCCAGAACACTCTGTGTGTGCTCACGAGCACTTCAGTGTGGGACTGTGAAAGGCAGCCTGGTTTCTGGTTGAGCTAGATTTGAAACCCCAGGAACCCCACAGGTGACCCCGCAAGAGATAACCCTGCAAAGAACAAGTAGACGTTTTGCCACGCTCCTGGACACCAGGTTCCTGACACGAGGCCGCAGCTCTCCATAGGTCTGTGGCCATCAGTCACGTAAGGGCAACACCCCAAGCCCCTCCACAGGTAGAAAACATGACCACAGCCTCAAGACAGAGCTTCATTTTAATGAAGTACCTAAAGGTCTGAAGGGCTTAGCCAATCAACTCCCCTTCTCAGACACTCCTCCCTGCAAAAGGTATTTAACCTCAGATCTGCCTCGAGAAAGTCAGGTATGGTCATCTCTATGCTCCGCCATGACAATAAAAGCCTTAAAACCATGGACTGCCTCTTTTCGTCGGGATCCTCCTTGGAGAACAATGGAGCAGGTCTTCCTCTAAAGAGCGGTGCCCAGTCTCCTGCGAAAGCCTCTCATCGCTCCCAGCCATGGACTCCACTAAGCAAAGCTGCCCTTCTGACAGCCAAGGACTCTCCTCCCCGAGGGACCCAGCCGGAGACCCCCACCCCCGCCCTTTCCCCTTCGATTTCCCCCTCCCCCCGTAGATCCAGCCCTCGGTCCCCACTCAGTTTTTAGCTCTTCCTGTACCCCCCAGTGGCATCTGGGTGCCCAAGAGTCTGAAAACAGACCACCCAGCATCTCTGGCCAGCCTGGGGTAGGCAGTCAAAACTCCCACGTCCTGCCTCCTGAGCAGCCCTAGCCCTGTGGCAGACCCAACGCAGGACACCCATAACCCCACAGTTAAGGATACTCCAGAACTGCCTTGTCAAGAAATCCAACAGAGACATCCGTTCACAGATCAGCTCCTGTGTGCCCCTTAGGTCTCAGCTTACAGCCTTTTCTGCCATTTTCTCCCTGTTTCCACCAGAAGAAGTCTTTCACAGTCTGACTCTAGGCTTTCAGCCTTAGAGCATAGTGCTTTATCACATTGAAAAATGCATTAAACTTGCTGCAGCCCTGTTCCCAGGAGTTTGAGTGTGGTTAGAAAGATTAAAGAACAGTTTGTGTTGGGGTTTGTGGCTTTGGTCATAGCGTGCCTTTCTGCCTCTCAAGCTGCCCGCTTCAATTAAAATTAATCAGCGCCTCCCAGGCCGTGCATGCCAGCATGTACGAAGAGCGGCTGCCTTCCATCCGTCACTGCCTGGCTTATCTAGTTCCAGGTCAGTATTTCCTGATTACATTCCATGGCCCTGCCATGCTGCCAGCTGTTGCTTCTGGCCATTCATCACACAACAATTTTTGCAGTTAGCTATCCTCCTTGCATGACCAGTCTTGCAAAGTGTGCCAGAGAGGAATCCTAGTGGGGCTGCCTGCGCGCCAGGCTGCTGCCCAGAATTCATAAGCAACCTCAAGTGTCATACAGGAAAGCTGGTGGTAACAACAAGCTGTGCTGAAGTTATGTGCAGTACTCATTATATGCAGTCATATGCAGGGTCTTTCTCTGGGAAGTTAGGAGGCATCCTTGATTCCTATTAGGACCCATGGTGTGACAACCCTGAGTCACAGGATTTGCTGCCAACTTGAGAAATTGCTGTAGCTTTATTCAGTTATAAATTTGTAAGTCATTGAGGACTGAATGAGTTAAAAAGTCAAGCAATTAGAATGAATGACTGCTGTTTCTCTGCTCTCGCTGTTTACTATGCTTGGGGTGAACCCTCTGGTCATTTATTTATTCTTCAATCAATATTTACTGAGTGTTCCAGGCACTGTAGACAGGGATCTATTTTCTTTACAGTAAGTCTTGCCATGGTCATTTAGAAACTCCTTTGCCCTCAGGGCTAGGTTGCTATGGAAACCCAGTTTGGCAAACCCCACTCCCACCCCCACTGAAAAGAAAACATGGACCTGTGTATGGTACCTAGACAACCTTTTTGACATCTTTTTCCCAGGATGGCATAGAAAAGAACAGATGTTGGAGGCTCCCTCTCACATGCCCAGAGGTCTGCCTTAGCTTCCAATCCCTTTTTCCCGAAACTTAGCTTTAAGTAATCCAAGGCAAGAGAGGCGGTTAGAAGGAGGAGGGGAAGGAAGACGGAAAGAGACATATAGTGATCCAGTTGTGGCTGAGCTTCACTTTCTAGCCAGTGTGGCAAAATAAAGGTTCAAATAGAATTACATTGATTAGAGAAAAATGACTAGGGTAAGGCATGTGAGATTGCTGATTGATTGTTTTTGACTTGTAAGCATATCCAGTTCCTGGGTTCAACCTACAAACCATGTGATATTCCTTGCAACCCTATCCCAGCTCACAGGAAAAAAAGAAATCACAATTGTCACACTTTTCCTTAAACATCTATATACTTACATATATATATATATGTAAGTACACTGTAGCTGTCCTCAGACACTCCAAAAGAGGGCGTCAGATCTCTTTACGGATGGTTGTGAGCCACCATGTGGCTGCTGGGACTTGAACTCCGGACCTTCGGAAGAGCAGTCCGGTGCTCTTACCCACTAAGCCATCTCACCAGCCCCTATCCATTTTTAAATATGTGTGTGTGTGTGTGTGTGTGTGTGTGTGTGTGTGTGTGTGTGTGTGTGTGTGTGTGTTCTGTTTGCATGTGGGTCTATTCACCACATACATGCTGGTGTCTCCAGAGGTCAGCAGAGGGCATGGAATCCTCTGGAACTGAAGTTCTCCATGGTTGTGATCCACCATGTGGGCACTCAGATTCCAACCTGTGTCCTCTGGAAGAGCAGTAAGTGCTCTCAACTGCTGACCCATCTTTATAGCTCCTTAGATTATACATCCTTAAAGGGTGATGCTCTCTGAAACCAGGGGTATAGATGGTCCCTCTAAAATGTCAAATGAAAATGGCTGGGTTTTAAAACAAGATATGTTCTAGCAAATTCTCCACCTAGGACTTTTCGATATAGATGAGCGTTTATGGACAAGGCTGATCATCAGACCCTTACCATGGATGGTTCAAGTGAGTTATTTTCCAGAGATGGATAGAGAAGAACACAGGCCAGTACCCAGGGCTTGTGCCAACAGCAACAAAGCAGTCACAACCTTTCCTTTGGTGCAAAAGAAAAGGACTGTGAGGTCTCCGTGTGAGGCCCAGTGGTAGAAGGCTTAAGTAGTGGTGTGAAGCCTGGATTCCATCTTTAGCACCTCCAAAAAAACCATGACAGGACAAGAGCTGGTTCTGAGAACTAGAAGAGGATTTTGCTGAGGAGGTCACCTTGAGAAGAGGACCAAAGCCAGCTCTAAGAGACCCAGTGAGGGCAGAGGGACTAGAACTTTGGCCTGATCCCAGTCCTTCTCTGTCATCTGCTGCCTGGGACCAACCAGAAGCCAGGTAGAAAAAAAAAAAACCCAAACCCAAAACAAAAACAACAAAAATGAAAACAATGAACATAATTCTGGTCCCCAAGGGATAGAGATGAGGGTAAAATGTGGATACTCAAGAGTCAACGATTGCTATTAAAAGATGTTTACTGCAGCCCTATTTATAAAACCATAATGTCGGAGTGAACCTAAAAGATCCAAACCACAGGGAAAGTTTAATAATGTAAAGAACTCAAGGCATGTGAGTCCAGTGAAACAGCGTGCAGCCAGTGCAATCACTGAGGCAGGAAAGCTCACAAAATCTGCATGAATCCATTTCCCTGTCTTTTCAAAAGAATGTATATATAGATATATGGTCTGCAGACAGAGAGGGGAACAGACAGACAGACAGACAGACAGACAGACTATATAAATGTAATAATAAAAATATTATAAAAATAAACAGCTGGGCAGTGGTGAGGCATGCTTTTAATCCCAGCACTCGGGAGGCAGAGGCAGGCAGAGTTCTGAGTTGGAGGCCAGCCTGGTCTACAGAGTGAGTTCAAGGGCAGCCAGGGCTACACAGAGAAACCCTGTCTCAAAGAAAAATCAATAAAATAAACAGCAAAACCCAAAGAGCTATTAAGTCAAAAGAACGCTGAGGAGTTTTCAGAGCAGCAGCTAGAAGGACTGGCCACAGTCTCCTTAAGTCTAACAAAGAAAAGACAAGGAATCGCGTTGCAGGATACTTGATCACACTGTGAACCCAACACAGAAGCTGCTGAAGAGGGTGGCACACCCAGGACCTTACATGGCACGGCTGTGGGAACCTGCCTTCAGGCTGCTGTGGAGGATCTCGCTGGAGTTGTGTGCTTTGGGAGCCAACAGAGCCTGACTGACTAGTCAGGGTGCTGGGGGAAACAGCTGATTGCAGGGACCTGCAAAGGCAGGCCACAGGAAACCCTGCTCCTAGCAGCATCATGCCAGATCCTGGACTGTCAGGAGAAACACGAGGGCCCAGCTGACAGCGGGAAAGGACACAAGCCATTCAGCTCCAGTTTTGAAGAGGTAGAAATGAAACTGGATACAGAAAGGCAATGAATTGTTTATAAGTGATCGATATCTAATATCTTGAGCATGGTATAGGGTTATGTGCAAATGTGTGTATGGTTTATAAACTGGTATTTTCTTGCTATTGCATTATTAGGCAGTATAAATGCTGTATTAAAATTTTTACATGATTAAAATACATTACAGGATGTTGAATTGTTAGATCAATGGTTCTGTTAAATTGTTAAGGGTGGATGCTTTGTGCATTATTTGGTAGCTTTATTTTCATAAGAAAAACATTTGACACACTTTTATACCCTCACCTACACACACACACAAGTATTCTTATTTTGTGCACTTTCAACAATGCATGAAAAGTCAACAATGCATTTAAAAATGCATGTACTATGGGCTTCTGAGCTGGTGTCCAAGTCAAACAAGGTCAGGTATCATAACGCTTCCAGGAAGAGTTTCTCTGAAACTAGAGAAACTAGTGGCTAGGCCAGGAAACTGCCTACAAAAGATGCTATCTGTCAACAGCAGCTTTTCTCTAAAACAGCATATAGGATTTGGGGATTAGCGAACTTTATTTTCAGAACAAGTCTCAGGCTTACAGAAAAGTCCAGACTTCCCATGTTCTTCCTGTGCCCACGTAGCCAATCTCCCTCACTAGCATCGATCCAGTGCTAGTACACCCACTGCCAAAGTGAGCAACCTCACTATCATCCTAGCGCCTTTGTTAAAGCTAGGCGGCCTTCATGTAGCAGCTCCGTTACCTGGCATTGGATTCCACACTGTTTAAAAAAGAGAAAGTAATCTGAAGGTAGGTAAACGTGTAAGCATTTATTCCCTCTGCTCCTGCTTGTGGGTGTGAGCAGCTGCATACAATTCCAATTCCTCCTGTCTTGACTTCCCTGCAGTGATGTGCTTTAACCTGTACATCAGAATAAACCCTTTCTCCCCTAAGTTGGTTTTGTCGGGGCATTTTTACCACAGCAACAACAAATAAAATTAAGACAGAATGAAATTCTTTGCTGAGATTGCTAAAACCTAAGGTAAGAAACAAATGCACCTACAAAGTTGTGAAGAAGAAACAAATTAGTTCTGGCTAGCTTTACTATCACAAACCACTCAAGTTGAAACTACCATGATTAGAGCAGCCTTAAACTGCATCATAGGTGTATGTGTGCCGGGGAGAAAGCAGCACTTGGCAAAGCATAGGACCCGACATTATCTGTGATTTCAAGTGCCCCCTTGCAGGCCTTGAATTGCCTAGCTCTCTGCATTTATAAGCAAAATCATTGTTGCTGCTATTATTTTGAAAAGACTCTTTTCAATTGTTACCAGTTAAGACTAAGGAAAAGCAGGGCTAGGGAGGCAAGCTCAGGGATGAAGCCTTGCCACACAAGCATGAAGGCTGGAGCCAGACCTGCATAGAGTCAGGCAAGTATAGCAACCTGCCAACAATTCCAGTACTCAGGAAATGGAGACGCGGATCCCTGAGTTAAGCTAGCTAACTAAGGCTTGCCAATTGGCAAGCTCCAGGTTCAGAAACAGACCTGTCCTCAGTAAATAAAATGGAGAGCAATTGAGGAAGACACTTGTATTCATCAGGGTTTTCTAGAGTAATAGAACACACACACACTGCATACAATATCATATTTTATAAATAATGTATAACATATATAATAAACATTGTATAGTTCTTCTTTCAATGTCCTTTATATAGGCTTGTCTGCAGAAGGTGTGGGCCAGATAGTAGAGCTCAAATGATCTTGATCAAAAGGTTATCTTTCCACCTGAAAGATCCAGATTAGAAGCAGGTCTTCCCACTTAAATTTTGTTTGGTTGGTTTTTTTTTTTTTTTTTTTTTTTTGGTTTTTGGTTTTTCGAGACAGGGTTTCTCTGTATAGCCCTGGCTGTCCTGGAACTCAGTTTGCAGACCAGGCTGGCCTCGAACTCAGAAATCCGCCTGCCTCTGCCTCCCGAATGCTGGAATTAAAGGTGTGCACTACCACGCCTGGCTTAATTTATTAATCAAGAAAAAACTCAGCCGGGCGGTGGTGGTGCACGCCTTTAGTCTCAGCATTTGGGAGGCAGAGGCAGGCGGATTTCTGAGTTCGAGGCCAGCCTGGTCTACAAAGTGAGTTCCAGGACAGCCAGGGCTATACAGAGAAACCCTGTCTCGAAAAACAAAAAAAAAAACAAAAAACAAACAAACAAACAAACAATAAGAATAGGCATCACAGGCTGGAGAGATGGCTCAGTGGTTAAGAGCACTGATTGCTCTTCTAAAGGTCCTGAGTTCAAATCCCAGCAACCCAGGTTATGTGGTGAACCTCGAGACTTTGAACTGGAAAAGCCTTTTCTTGTTGTGGTATAGCTCAGCCCTAGCACTCAACTATAACCCAAGAGCTTTCTGTAAAGAGGATTAAATAAAGTCAGCCCTAGGTCAAGAGGCAGAGGAAGCAACCAGTTGACAGGGAGTGAGCATAAGAAAACCCAGGAAAGAGAAAGGAGGACTTTTGAGTTGAAGGATACTTAATTTAAGACAGCATGGAGAAGGAGAGGAACTGTTTCCTTCTGGAACATTGATGGAGTAAGAAGGTCATTTGGGTGCTTTCTTTGCCCCTGTGAGCTAGCAAGCTTTTATCATATCATCTGGCTCCTGAGTCTTATTTGGTAAAATCAAATGGCTGGGATCGGGCTGGAGAGATGGCCCAGTGGTTGAGAGCACTGACTGCTCTTCCAGAAGTGCCCTGAGTTCAAATCCCAGCAACCACATGATGGCTCACAACCATCTGCAATGGGGTCTGATGTCCTCTATTGGTGTGCCTGAAGACAGCTACAGTGTACTTGCATATAATAATAAATAAATCTTTTTTTTAAAGAAAAAACAGAAACAAAAAGTGGCTGGGATTTTTGTTTGTAAAACAATAATACCCACATTAAACAGTCTACAAAGCCTGAGAAGAAAGTCAATGACTGGGGAGAGAGCTAGAATGTTAGAGTTGGGAGCCAAGTGATCTTGGGTAATTGGTGGTTCCCTTCAAAACCATTTATTGTGCACCTTTGTGTGGGAGCTAACATCCTTCTGATATTAGATAAAAGCATTGAAATGCTCAGACCCCCAGCTCCCAGTAAACCAAAGGCTAAGAATGTTATCAGAATAGCATCAGAGACCTAGTGCAGAGGTGTTCCTGATTGATGGGACCACCTGCTTGATGTATTCTAAAAGTGTCTTGGTTTATGGCCTTCTTGTTTTCGTAGTATAAAACTTTATGAAATGTTACCACATTGGAGATAGTATTAGGGCCAAACTATGTTCTCAGGACCACAGTACTTGTTAGGGTACATTGTGTGAAGGTATGTCTCTGTGTACTCGATTCTTAATTCTGCACTGGCAGAGAGCTAAATTCTGGCAGGATCTTGGTATTGTTATTTCGTTGTTGTTGTTGTTGTTTTTTTTAAGAATCATTTATTTATTTTATGTATGTGAGTATACTGTTGCTGTCTTCAGACACACCAAAAGAGGGCAGCAGGTACCATTACAGATGGTTGTGAGCCACCATGTGGTTGCTGGGGATTGAACTCAGGACACTTCTGGAAGAGCCATCTCTCCAGACCCAGTATTGTTATTTCTATGGGCCATCACCTGTCTCACATTTTATAAATATTTGTTCTTCCTTACCTGCCTAAGACAATCTAGAATTGTACCTGATTGGCCATAATAAAGATCTGAGGGCCAATAGTTGGGCAGGAAGTGGAGGGTAGATCTTTGGGCAGCTACAGGGATGGTGGGAGAAGAAGCAGACACAGGAGATTTGCAAGTGACATGGAGGTGAACCAGACAGAAGCAGAGTAGAGATGGTCACGTGTCTGGACGTCGTGCCAGGGTTAGCCGGGTTAAGTTTAGAGTAGTCAGAAGAATGTCCAGCAAAAGGCCTATGCTTTAAAATATTAAAAGCCTCTGTGTCATTATTAATATTGCTGGCAGGTCCTACAAAGTCCCATTATAGTCTACTCTTGGCTTCAGAGTAGACTATTTCTGACAGCCTTCGAGGGGAGAGCTAAGCTCTTTGTCAGCAACCTTCACTTATCTGGAGTGCATTCTCTGTGGGTGCAGATCTAAGTCTATGACCTGCCCTCCTCTCTGAAACATTGTGTTTTAGTGTTTCTTACAAGGTGGTTCTCTGGCAGCAAACATCCTCAACTTTTGTTGTCTGAGTGTCACCCTCCTCCCACCTTTTAAGACAGAATCTCACCATGTAGCTCTCGAAGTCCTGAAACTTACTAGGTAGACCAGGCTGACCTTGAACTCAAAGAGATCTGCCTGCCCCTACCTCATAAGTGCAGGGATTAAGGCATGCACAATGACACTTGGCTGTACTTCCCTTTTTCGTGTCCTCTGAGCTTCCTAGCTCTGTGGTTTGTGGTTTTGATATTAATTTGGAGTCACTGCTACTATCAATCCTTCTTCCCCTCCCCACCTCCTGATATTTCCATTATGAGTTTGTTCTGTCTTCTGTAGTTGTCTCACAGCTGTTATTCTTCTCCCCTTTTTGAGTCTTTTTTTTCTCTATATTCTTTCAGTTTTACAAAAAACTGATGTGTGTCCACTATGCATGGGCATGTGTGTGCAAACGTGCATGTGTGCATGTATGTGTTTGCAAGGGTATGTTTGTATGTGTGTATGTATGTATGTATGTAATGATGGTGTGTAGGTGGAGACCAGAGGTCTTTTTTAGGTACCACTCTCCACTTTATCTTTTGAGACAGGGTGTCTCCTTGAGCTCAGAGCTCCCTGATCTGGCTGGACCGGTGACCAGCTTTGGGCTCTACCTGTCTCTGCCTCTGAGCACAGGTCACAGGTATGCATCACTATGATGATGCTGGGAATTTAAACCCAAGACCCCATGCTTGCAGAGCAGACACATTTTACTCACTGAGCGATCTCCCCAGCCTCAATTTTACAAACTTTTACTGTCTCAGCCTCAACCTCAGAAACTCTTCCTCTGCGTTTCCCACTAGGGAAACCAGTCAACCCATAAGTGGTGGTTTTCACTTCTGTGACAACAGGTTTTTTTTCCCCTCCCCCTCTTTCATGGTCCCTTTTTCATTCTCTTAGAGTTTCCATCTCGGTAAATACATTATTCATCTGTTCTTGCAAGATGTCTACATTTATCATTAAAGCCCTTAGCATATTAATCATAGTTTTAAAAATTCCTAGGTTCATAATTCCAACATTCTTGCCGTTCTCTGACCCTGGTTCAGACTTATTCTGCCTTCAAACTGCGCTCCTTTGGGTGTGGCTTATAAGCCTTTGTAGACAGGTGGACGTGACCTGGCAAAGGACCATTAGTGATGTAATGTAGAGATGGGACAGGGACGGGAATGCTCAAAAGTCCAAGAGGTCTCCTGTTAACCGGTGCCCTTAGACCGTGAAGTTTACCTGCTTTTCAATTTTCCCCGTTTTGATAGGGCAGGGGTACAGCTGGGTTGATCACCCAGGAAAGCCAGGCTCAAGGGTCTCCCGAAGGAGGCTGTGCTCAGAAGAAATGCTCTAACATACTCCTTTCCCTGTGAATGCTGGCGGGCTCCTGGAGGCGAGCTCCCAGAACTACAGAGTTGTCTCTGTGACTGCTGTTCCCCAACATTAGTCTCAGAGGTAGCAGCCTAAACATCTAACAGCTCGTCCACCCCCCCACCCCCCATTTGCTGCCCTGTGAGTGCTTCCTACAGTCAACTCTGGGAAGCTGATTCGGGCACAGGCACATTCTGGCTTTCCTGTGTGAAGATAGCTCTGCCTTACAGCCTCATTCTCTGATGGATCTAAGATGAGGCGTGGGGGTTTCATTTAGTTAAGTAGAACAGAGCAGTGACTTCTAAGTTCGTTACATGCCAGACAAAAACCCGGAAGCCATAAGGTTGTCATTTCGTCTAGGCTCCGCCCCACAGTTACCTGGCAACAACCAAATGTGCCTGATTCATTATAAAAGGGGCTGTTTGCCCCCTCTGCACTCTCTTCTCTTAGCCTCTTGCTCTTCTCTCCCCATTCCCTTACACACACACACACACACACACCCGTCTCTCAGGGGGAAGGGATGCCTCAGCATGGGCCCCTATACCATACCAGCTTTTAAAATCGTGCTTGTTGCCGGGCTGTCTCAAAACAAACAAACAAACAAACAATCCGTGCTTGTGCTTGTTCCCTCCTGACAAGATAGCTGCTGCCACCTTGAACATCACATCCACAGTCATGGCAGGAAGAGGAGGGAAGCAACGCCTGCTTGTTTCTTTGTTAGGAAAACAGAAAGTCTTACTCAGGTCTGCTTGACCTGGTCTGTGCTGGGCGTGTGTGCCTCGGGTACTCAGAAGAGAGGAACAAGCCTGTGCATGAGTATGGGGTGGGAGGGAAGGAGAAGGTGGAACAAGTTGGCTTTGGCAATCCAACAGGACTTTGAGCTATTTGAAAAAAATGTTATTCTTCTTCCTACACAGACAAGACTCAGGTTTCATCTAAGCCTGTGTCAGCTTAAGGCAACTCAATTGGTTCTTGGGTGGTCACTCAAAACCTGTACCTTGAGATAATCACTGGGCCCAAAACTGAGAAAGACTTGTGTGTGTGTCTGTGTGTGTGTGTTGTGTGTAGCAGGAGTGGAAATGGTGAGTCCTCAAGACCTTTCCTCCTTTTATTTGGCACTAGGTCTCTTGTTGGAATTTTGCCATGGAGGTAAGGCTCAATGACCCTCCAAGTCTCCTCAAGTCTCCACCCCCTCCCCATGTCACCAGGGATGGTGATACAGGCATGTATGTATTGTGGTGTCTGGTTCTTTACGTGGGTTCTGGGGAGCTGAACGCATGTCCTCTCACTTAGAAAGCAAACACTTTATTAACTAAGCTACTCCCTTCACCTTTTTTGTAGTGGTTTCTTTCTTTTTTTTTTTAATGCATATGAGTACAGTGTAGCTGTACAGATGGTTGTGAGCCTTCATGTGGTTGCTGGGAATTGAATTTTTAGGACCTCTGCTCGCTCTGGTCAACCCTGCTCACTCCGTCGAGTCTGCCCCACTCGTTTCGGTCCAGAAAACATTGGGTTTATATACAGTATATTTAGAAATAGTGCGAATATTCATAGAAAAGGGGAGTAGAGGGTAGACTAGTACTGAAGTTGGAGAGGGGGATTAATGGGTTCAAGGACTAATTTTATGGTCAGTTGTAAACTGTCTATGACCTGACCTCTGTTTACTTTTTTCCCCATGGTCTCCCTTGAGCTTGTTATTTCTCTAAGGTCTCAAGGACAGGCACCTGGAGTTTTGCTGCTCATCAGCAGGAGTGTTGAGTGCCATTCTAACGCTAGGGGAGGGGGGGGAGGATGGGAGCCTCTGGTGGGGAATGCAGAGGCAAACTGTACAACATTGAAGTCTCTCTAGTATCAGTAATTCGGGGGTGTACTGGCTAGTTTTGTGTCAACTTGACACAGCTGGAGTTATCACAGAGAAAGGAGCTTCAGTTGGGGAAGTGCCTCCATGAGATCCAACTGTAAGGCATTTTCTCAATTAGTGATCAAGGGGGAAAGGCCCCTTATGGGTGGTGCCATCTCTGGGCTGGTAGTCCTGGGTTCTATAAGAAAGCAGGCTGAGCAAGCTAGGAGAAGCAAGCCAGTAAAGAACATCCCTCCATGGCCTCTGCATCAGCTCCTGCTTCCTGACCTGCTTGAGTTCCAGTCCTGACTTCCTTTGGTGATGAACAGCAGTATGGAAGTGTAAGCCAAATAAACCCTTTCCTCCCCAACTTGATTCTTGGTCATGATGTTTGTGCAGGAATAGAAACCCTGACTAAGACAGGGGGTTACAACACTCTGGCCCAAAGATTGATTATTATATATAAATACACTGTAGCTGTCTTCAGAGGCACCAGAAAAAGGCATCAGATCTCATTACAGGTGATTGTGAGCCACTATGTGGTTGCTGGGATTTGAACTCATGACCTCTGGAAGAACAGTCAGTGCTCTTAACTACTGAGCCATCTCACCAGCCCCTTTTGTTTGTTTGTTTGTTTGTTTGTTTGTTTAAAAAAAAATAAGCTCCATTTACTTAAATTTTCTTTCCAAAGTTATTTTCTTTTTTTAAAGATTTATTTATTTTATGTATATTAGTACATTGTAGCTGTCTTCAGACACACCAGAAGAAGGCATCAGATCTCATTACAGATGGTTGTGAGCCACCATGTGGTTGCTGGGATTTGAACTCATGACCTCTGGAAGAATAGTCAGTGCTCTTAACTGCTAGCCATCTCTCCAATCCCTTTTTGAAGTTTTTAAAGACAATTAAATTTTTATTATTATTTTATGTGTAAGGGTGTTTTGCCTGCAGGTTATCTGTGCACCCTACCCACTTCTGGTGCCCTCAGAGGACAAAAGAGGGCACTGGATACCCAGGACCTGGAGTTACAGACAGTTGTGAGCTACCAGGTTAGTGCTGAGAATCAGTCAATGTTGTGTCCTCTGGAAAAGCAACCCCAAGAAAGACAATTCTTAATGATATAATTAAAAATTCCCACAAGATAAATCAGGATTACTTTAAGTCCTCTGCTCCAATACTTCCCCTCACTTACCCCTGATTCTCCTATATGAACCCATGGCCACTGACTGGGTTTCTCTGGCAACCCTTCCAGGCCCCTAGAGTCCTCATTAAGTTCTCAAGAATCACTGTTTCTCCCTTACTGTAAGAGGTAAATAAACACTTTCTTTAGTCACTAATTAGATTCTGTTGCAGGAAGTATTTTTAAAAAAAAAACCCACAAGTTCCACACTACTGCCAACTCTCTGCCCCAATGGTGGTCTGGTCAGCCATGCACAATGGCCAACCTGTTTTTATCTCGTGGAGACAATGACTCAGAATTCCAAAATCTCTTCACCCAGGTTGCTAAGTTCCCACTGGCAGGTCACTACCACGCCAGCCCCATGCTTTAAAACCCCCATGGCCTTCGTGGTGCACATCTCTCTGGCAAACCCATGCTTTGTGGCTGTGCCTTTCTCTCTTGAACCCAGACGAGCCGCTGCAGGAAGGAAAACACAACACAAACTTAGTTCAGAAACAATAAACCAATCATTGGACACAACAACTAAAATCCTAACTTGTAAGCCTCATAAAATCTGGATCTGCCATTGAAACTGGGAGACACTCGCAGCTACATCTTGTCTTCAAGCTATCCACGTCCAAAAAGACCCAACTCCCTCCTGCTCCCTCTTCCTCGGTCCAACCCGGAAGTCCTGCCTACTCAGCCAGTTATTGACTCCTTTATTCATTAGGGGATTGGTTCACAAGAAGTCACCTGAGTACATAACTCACTCCTTGTCTGCAGCCCCTCCTAGGAGAGCGGAATTAGCATCAACATACAAACAGCCCCAGGCCCATCCACAAGACTCTTGTCTGCCTGAGGGTGAAGTGAACTTCATCAAGATCAAGGCCTTTGTCTGACCTGCCCAACACTGACCTAGACTCTCACTTAATGTTGGTTCAATGACTAGATAAGTGTATACCCTTTCCAAACACCACAACACTTGACGGTGTGTATTATACTATAGTTATCACACCAGGCTACATCAGGAAACTGAAGCCACTCAGAATCTATAAAGCAGAGAGAACTTTATACAGTGAGTTGATGGAGGCAGAGAAGCTATGAGAACTGTGTGGTATCTTGGGCTTAGGAAACACTGGTGCTCTTGGGAGCCTCAGGTTGTAGGGACAGTAAGA
Organism: Mus musculus; assembly: GCF_000001635.26. Lineage (NCBI taxonomy): Eukaryota > Metazoa > Chordata > Mammalia > Rodentia > Muridae > Mus > Mus musculus. Next base: position 47,621,673 of record NC_000080.6, on the reverse strand, counting down.
CCCTAAATTTGCACAGCCTCCAAGGCTACAAGGAGTGGAGGACAGGAGTCCAAATGTAGTGTGGCTCATTTGAGTTCTTGATTTGGGAAGTCCAAACTCAAGGCTTTCAGTCTGGTAAGGCCAAACTCAAGTCAGGAGGGTTCCATTTCTTTCTGGAGGCGAAAAAAAGGAACCTGCTTCCAGCTCATGCACACTGTTGGAAAAATTCAGCTCCCATTCAGGCTCCAGGTGAGGGCTCTGTCTTCTGCTTTTTGTCCATCAAGAATGTTTTGTCAAGAGATTGCTTGTAGGGTTTGCTTCACCAAGCTAGCCAGAATTTCTCATTGCTTCTGATCTCTTGACCTTCAAGCCCATTACAGTTCTCTTAGAAGGCTCGAGCGATTAGAGTAGGCTCACCTGTATAGCCCAAGATCATCATCTCCTCAACTCAAGATCCTTGACATTATCTGAGTCTACAAAGTACAAAGTTGCTCTCACCTATGTGCCTCATGAGTTACAGAAATGGTATTTACAAATGTTCTGTCTTAGAGGTGGATCTTAGTAACCACTTTCTACAATGCAGCCTGCTTCTCACTAACAACCCTTCACGTTCACCCCTGGCAACTCAACTTTAAAACTGATGAAGCAACAAAAGAACTATTGAGGGGCCTGGAGAGAAGACTCAATGGCTAAGAGCACTTACTGTTCAAGCAGAGGACCCCAATTCTGTTCCCAGCATCCACATCAGATACTTCACAGCCTCTTGTACCTCCAGTTCCAGGTGATCCATCATATCCGGTCTCTGTTTACATCTAAAGCTAGGTGTACCTACCCACACAAAACACACACACACACACACACACACACACACACACACACACACACACACATATACACACATACACACATACACACATACATACATACATACACATACACACACATACATACATACACAAATTAATACACATACATATACACATACACATATACTCACACATATACACGTACAAATACAATCCAGAGGTTTCTTTCTTTTTTTTTAAGATTTATTTATTTTATGTATATGAGTACACTGTAGCTGTCTTCAGACATACTAGAAGAGGGCATTGGATTCCATTACAGATGGTTGTGAGCCACCATGTGGTTGATGGAAATTGAACCCAGGTCCTCTGGAAGAGCAGTCAGTACTCTTAACCACTGAGCCATCTCTCCAGCCCTAGAAGTTTCTTTTCTCTCTAATGTAAGGCATTTGTGTTCCTGCTCTTCTCTAACACTATGTTGGGTCAACATTGGTTGTTTGGTTGATTGGATTAAATAATGCCTTGCTGTTTAGTAAAGATCACTTCTGGTGTGAGGCCATTTCCAGGGATGGTTGAATCATGAAGCCCTGCTAAAAGGATTCATCCCTTGATAGACTCTTCATATGAAGGCATTTTGGGAAAGTGGTGAAAGGTAGGAACCAGGGCTCATGGAAGTAGGTCACTAGGACTATGTTCTTGGGGACTCCATAGGTTAGACCCTGGTTCCTTCTTTATGCCCTTCTCTCTACTTTATGTACATTGGTGTTTTACCTGAATGTATGTTTGTGTGAGAGTGTCAGGTCCCCTGGACCCGGAGTAATAGACAGTTATCAGCAGCCATGTAGGTGCTGGGAATTGAACCTGTTTCCTCTGGAAGAGCAGCCAGTGCTCTTAACTGCTGAACCATCTCTCTAGCCCTTTTCTCTGCCTCTTGGCCACAATGATATGAATTGTTCTCCTGTACCACAGCCTACCTGCTACAAATGTAACCATGAGCCCAAATAAACCTTTCCTCCCATTAAAGTGTCACAGTCATAAGAAAAGAACAAATTACAAATGTAACCATGAGCCCAAATGAATCTTTCTTCCCATTAAAGTGTTTCTGTCAGGTATTTTGTTACAGTCATTAGAAAAGAACAAATATAAACACCCTCTGAGTTCCATTCTTGGGTTATATATGTTGTCAGCCACCAAAGAGTTAACTTCTCCAAAGGAAACAATTTCTGCCTGATGTCTGTGCGGAAAATCAGTGCTTTTCAGAACAGGACTTGTTTTATACCAACTTTAAAGTTTAACCGGTCCATTACCTTGCTATTAAGTATTAAGATTTCTAAAATTTTATTTTTAAATGCACACACAGGAAAAATGTGCCCTCTTTGATGTCCAGTTTTTTTTGTTTTTGTTTTTTTTTTTTTTGCCTTTCACAGATGATGTGCATAAGCCATCACCATCATTGAGAATCAGGATGGTCTTCCATCAGTGATCAAGCTCAAATTCTGGCATCCACCAGGGTGTTTCCTAGCTCTATAGTTCTACCTTCTTTAAAATGCCACATAAAGACAGGCACCGTGATGCTTGCCTTTAATCCCAGCACTCAGGAGGTAGTGAGAGGCCAAACCTACTCCATCTTGGGATTGGCCTCCATCTTAAAGAAAAATAAAAAAAGCCTGAGAACTTGGGCTGCTGCCGAACAGAAACTACACCCACATACCAGGAAGGACCCCACGGCTTGTCCTTGGCCAAAGTTACTCCCTAGCTACTTCCTAGCAACAGTTGACCAAAGATTAGCCTGATTGGTTCAGATGTACTTTCAGACCGTTCATGACTGCATATGGTCTTGCTTCAGAGCACCCACCTGTCGGCTTACAATAGACCTTCAGTTAGATGCTTGCCAGGCTGGACACCCTCTCACTTCTATTTTCTATAAAACCTTGTCTGGATAAGAGTTTAGGGGCTGCTTCACCAAATCATTCTGTGGGTCAGCGGTGGGTAAGCCCAAACTCGAGTTTATAATAAAGAAACCCTAATGTGATTACAGTGGCAATGGTTGCTGGTACAACAGAAGAGGCAGGCAGATCTCTGAGTTTGAGACCAGCCTGGTCTACACAGTGAGTTCCAGGACAGCCAGGACTATACTGAGAAACCCTGTCTCAAAAAAACCCAAAGTAAATAAATAAGATAAAATAATAAAATGCCATGTAAATGAAACTGTATAATATGCCCCTTCCAGTCTGGTTTCTTCCACGAAACAAGAGGCATCTGAGATTCATCTAAAGTCTTGTGTATATTGATATTCATTCCTTCCAATCTCCAAAAAGCATTCTACTGTGTGGGATACTAATTTTTTATGGTTTCTGTAACAAATTACTACAATTTAGTGGCCTAAAGCAACAGAACATTATTCTCTCACAGTTCTCAAGGCCACACATTTAAAATCGTTATTAATAGACCCCAAACAAGGCCTCTGGAGGCTTTAGAGATGAACCTATTCCTGCTTCTTTCAACTTCTGGTGGCTGCTAGCATCCTTGGCTATGGCCACATCACTGCAGTGTCTGTGTCTGTAGTCAGTGCCTCCTCTTCCTCCTCTCTCCAGTCCCTTTGTCTTTCTCTACAAAGACACCCATGTGTGTCTCCCATCTCAGGATCCCTAATCATGTTGGCAGTCTTTTTTTATTTTTTTTCCCTTTTGTAAAAAGATAACACTCCGAGGTACCAGGCAATAGCACATCGTTGTCTGGGGCCATTATTCATCCCTAAACTGGACATGCTACATGATTTTCATCGATTCATTCATCTCTTGAAGGGCATTTGATGTTCTATTTTGGGATGCTTAAATTCAAACAGCTATAAGGCTGGCAAGATGTCTGTGGTAGTTAGAATGAAAAATCACCTTCATAAGCTCATAGAGAGTGGCGCTATTGGGAGGGGTTGCCTAGTTGGAGTAGGTGTGACATTGTTGGAAGAAGTGCATCACTGGGGGTGGGCTTTGAGGTTTCAGATGCTTGAGCCAGGCCCAGTGTCACTCTCTTCTTGCTGCCTGTCAATCCATGTGTAAGAACTCTCAGCTACCTCTCCAGCACCGTGTCTGCCTGCATGCTACTATGCTTCCTGCCTGGATGAGCTTCCAGCCCTAATTAAATGTTTTCCTTTATAAGAATTGCTGTGGGCATGGTGTCTCTTCACAGCAGTAGAAACTCTAACTGATACAGGGGCTCAGCAGTAGGTAAAGATGCCTCCCATTAAGCCCAAAGACCCGCTTTTCACTCCCAATGAGAGAACTGACCCCTGCCAACTATCCCTTGTCTAACACAAGTACGCTGAGGTACACACAAACAAACAAGTATAAGTTTAAAAAGAAAAAAAGAAAGAGAGAGAGAGAGAAACAAAGAAATGAAGAAACAAAGATACAAGAAAGACAGCAGTCAGACTTTCCTAAAGGGTGACTCTGTTCTCTATGCCCTGAAGTCAGCCCTGTTTAAGTGTTCATCCCCATCTTTACCACCCACAGCTGTGTGGTTACTCCTCCCTCGGTGGGTGGGCAGCAATGGCCTTCCTTTGTGATACTTCTTAGCTCCTGATGACCAGTCAATCTGGGCCTTTTGTCCATGTCTTAAAATTTTATGTTTCATCACTTCATCCTCTTTCTGGGTAGTGTCAGTTTACACCTTTAATCACAACATTTGGGGGGCAGAGGCAGGCAGATCTCTGAGTTTGAGGCCAGCCTGGTCTTCAGAAAGAGTTCTAGGATGGCCAGAGTTACATTGTGAGACCTTGTCTTTAAAAAAAAAAAAGGGGGGGGGGTACTGGAGAGATGGCTCAGCAGTTAAGAGCACTGACTGCTCTTCCAGAGGTCCTGAGTTCAATTCCCAGCAAACACATGGTGGCTCACAAGCATCTGCAATGGGGGTCCAATGCCCTATTCTAGTGTGTCTGAAGACAATGTGTACTCATATATATTAAATAAATAAATAAATATTTAAAAAAGGAAAGAAAGAAAAAAGAAAAAAACCAAAAAAGATAAAAAGGAATAATGAACCACTTACTAGATGAAAATCTCAAAATTATTAGCACAAAATTAAGATCATCATTGAATGACTTTCAGTATAGAGGAAATTCTACCTATCAAAATGAGCCAAGTGAATATTCATTAAATAATCTTAATATGCATGGTTAGTACAAAGTGATTGGTGAAATTGGTTTCTTTTTTTTTCTTTTTTTTAATATTTACTTATTGCTTTATTTATTTATTTTCCATATGTGAGTACACTGTTGCTGTATTCAGACACACCAGAAGAGGGCATCAGATCCCATTACAGATGGTTGTGAGCCATCTGTTGCTGGTTGCTGGAAATTGAACTCAGGACCTTTGGAAAAGCAGTCAGTGCTCTTAACTGCTGAGCCATTTCTCCAGCCCTGAAATTGGTTTTTGTTAAGTATGTCTCTATGGTTTCTTTCCCAGAAGCTATGAGTAGTGTGACTTTCTTTTTTTTTCATTCCTCATGCACACAGGTAAGCACTAGAGAAACCAGGAATGTTAAACACAGGGAATGGTCTCTTAAAAAGAAGAGATGTATACCTGTTTTCCACCTGGTAAGACTGGGCATGGATGTTGTTAGTAGCCTGGTGATTTCTGTAGGCCTCCCCAATTCTTACAAATTGGACTAGAGGTGGTTAATAGCCTGGAGACCTTTGTGCTGTGTGTATGACTGAGACTAACCCCCCAGGTCCTCCCTCAGGCCCTTAAGACAAAACATGCAGTTACATGGGTGTATTGCTTAAGAAGGCCAGAAGAGGCATCAGAGCCCCTGGTGCTTCAGTGACATGGCAGTGGTTAGGTGCCAGGTTCAAGTGTTGGGAACTGGGCTACGGTCCTCTGCAAGTGCCGCAAATGCTCTTAATGACTGAGCCCTCTCTCCAGACCCAGGATTAGTATGTTGCTTACATTACCTTGTCAACGGTTCTTCTGTTAAAAACATCTTAATTGTTGCACAAAGTATTCATTTGTATTTATCCCTAAAGTGAGACTTACATATCCAGTGACTAAGTTTATGTTTCTATTCCACACTTTGAACCTCTGGCTTGGATATGCATATTGGACATCTCTCCCTAGAAGAACCTCAAGCCAAACATGTCTGAAACTGATCTCTGTGCACCACGCCCCAGTCAAACCTGTTATTTTTCTTACATTCCTTTTCACTGGGATTGGCCCCACCACCCCCTCAGTAATGAAGAAGCTGGGAGCCACCTGGGTTCCACTCTCTCCACTCCTTCCCATGACTCAACAATCACATGCTTTCTTTATCTTATAGTTCCTCCATCCATCCTGCCTTAGTCCATGCCTGTCTCTTCTTCCTGACTTACCAGTGATCCCCAAATCCCTCTCTCTGGGCTACAACACAATTAGCGACATCTTTGCTCATGCTTCCAAATGTTCATTTTTTTTTTTTATGTTTTATTAGTTCTTTGTGGATTTCACATCAGGTACTCCAATCCCACTCATCTCCCCATCCCTTTGAATCCTTCCTCTCCCACAAAAGAAAATTAAAAATTAAAAAACAAAGAACATAACAAAAAACCCATCTCATCATGTGCCAGTGTGCCACACAGTATACCCTTTTGTCCATACATCTTTACTTGCAAATGTTTATTGGTCTGGTTTGATGCCTCTGGCTTCTGCTACACTATCAATACTTGATCTTCACTGGGACTCTTCTCAGATGTCCTATGTTGCCCTATGTCATGGAGATCCTGCAGCTTTGGACCTGTAGGACCAGCCCCTTCAAGCACTCCAGCAGTTTGTAGATGGGTAGATGTTGGGGTGAACCAACTCAAAGCCTTGGGTCTATCTAGGCCTGGGTGGTAACTGAGTTGGTCAGCCCACCAGCTCTCCCACACCCATACCACCAGGGCAAGTTCTCCGGCTAGGTCCAGGCTGGATCACCTAATGCTACAACTGGCAAGGGGGAGGACCAGCTCTTTTGCTCTCATCCCCTCTGGCTGGCTCATCCTCATCTTTGCCACCAGGGCCAGCTCTTCTGTGAGGAGTGGAGCCAGCTCTGCACAGCCCTTGGACATCACAATCCTAGGTAGCAGCCCAGACCAGGGACATCCTCTTGGCCTTTGGTGGTAATATGAGCCAAGGACATTGACACCGACCCTTGCTGCTGCCTGGCCACAGACTCTGCCTTGGCTCTGAGCAGCAGCAGCACAGGCCTGGACTTCACCACAGCCTCAGGTGGCAGGGAAGGCTATTACCATCAGGCTGTTCCTCTCCACCCTGTGTCTCCAGCTCTGCCTCTTTATACTGCTCAAACGTCTCCTCTTCTCTTTCCCTAACTCTCTACCACATCCTTGCACACCATAGTGCCTCTCACTGTGGGTGGGCCTCTGGGTGTCTTCTGGGCATTCCCAAAGTTTAACTTTGTAAGACTATTGTTGGAATACATTAAAAATAATATATAGTTGAATATAGAGAATAATGAAGACTTTGTTTTCATTGAGTAAACTCTTAACATTGTCATATATGTGATTTTACTTAAGAAACTGTGTGTGTGTATAACAGTATATACATCTATTCATCTATATTCCCACAATATCACACACACACACACACACACACACACACACACACACTGCCTGGACTAGCCCCATCCTTGTCCTCAGTCTTCCCTCCAGGGTACTTTCATGAAATGACTTTTATCCATTTTGTGTTATAGACATTTGTAAATGAAAGAAAAAAGAAAGAAAAAGGAAAGACCATGACTTCTTGTAGGTATGGTGGAGGAGAAATTTTATTATAGATAAAAGGGAAACAATAGCTAAAGACAGGGACATCTGGGAGAGTTCAGAGTGGCCATGACCCTAAGGCATGTAAGGAGAGGGAGGACGGAAGGGAGAGGTAAGAAAGAGGCACAGCAGGTACAGCAGCCAGGAGGGCAAAGGTTAAAAAAGAAAATAGAAAAAAGAAAAAGGCGGGTAATTAAAATGATTGGATTATATAGGGAAGGGCACCCCATCTCCTGGGCTACAGAATTCAGGGGTAGAGAGCAGAATATGGCAGCCATAACCTGTAACAGGTAGGGACTGAGGGACCCTTGGGAGAACCTGGTGGCCAGGTCCACTTTGACATGTTAAACAGATCCCTCAGCCTTTTGTCCAAGGGTTTGAGACTTTACAGGAAGTCCAGAAACAAGAGAAAGCATTGCTACCTTGGCTCTTAACTTTGCTAAGATGGTACCATGCTGCATATAACCTTTGCAACCTGCTTCCTTCACTTCAGGTTATCATTTTTCCTGTTGACACAGGTTGCTCTAGTTCATTTCATCTACCATATGGTATTTTATTACAGGACCGTACAACAATTTATTGATTTACTCTGTGCTGAAGGACGTTTAGGAATCTTGCTAACACAAACTGTACAGCGTTGCTCTCGGAGCAGATGTTTGAGCGTTCTCTAGACTGTATTCTCAGGAGGGTCATTACTTTCCAGCTCTCTTGAGCCAGGGAGATAAGTGGTTTCCAGACTCCTCTTCTTGAATCTATGCAGCTGCTGCTGAAGGATTTTTTTTTTAAATGAAATGCAAATCCAGCCGTGCCACACTCCTGCTTCGGAACCTTCAGAGATGCAATCCTACCATCCCTCAGTGGCACAGAGGCCCCTGTGCTCCTCTCCCTCAGCCTGACCCAGAGTCCCATCCTTCAGGTTCCTCAACAGCCCCACAGATGCAGGATGCTGCCTCCGGCCTCTGGCACATAGTTTTCTCTTTCCAGGAACTCCCTAACCTCACTCTGTGCCTCCACATCCACTACACAGAGTCAGCTCATTGCTTCTCCAGGGTCCTCTGATGACTTTGCCTCAGCTGAAGGAGGACACTGGTTTGAACCTATCCATACCACTTACTAACTTAATCTAATCTGGAAACTTCTCTGAGACCAGCTTCCTCAATTGTAGTAACAGTGCCAACCTCATATGCTATCAGGACAATAAATCTAATTTTTTAATGTGGGTTTTGATGATTGAATTTGATCCTTGACTTCTGTGCACTTCCCCCAGCCTTGAGCAGGCTAAACAGATCTAAAGTGCTTGCCACAATGGGTTTAACGATCCTGGTGGAGTCATAGTCTTGCTGCACCTGCAATTTCCTACAGGAATTTAGGAGAATGGACTGCCCCCTGGGCTTGCTTTGCAACTTAATCCAGGATGGTTTTGTGGTTTTTCCTTTCTAAGCTGTAGCTGCAGAATTAAACTTTGAGCCTTCATCAGAACCTTTGTCTTGGCTTCATCCTTCTCTCACACCCCCTCCTGTTTCATTTCCAGCCCCCCTTTCAGGTAAACCCAGTTTTCCATGGCCACTGGACAGCTACAGGTGGTGCCCAAATGAGGGGTCTGAAAACGGGGTTGGGGGGACGCACTGAGAAACGCTGTCTTGGGTGGAGCTCCACAGAAGACGAAAGAAGTAACAGTAACCTGCACGGTAAGCAATAAACAACATAAATAGTAGCGCTAGTTACAAAGTCTATTTTTTGGAGGCTGTTGCTGCAGTAGGCTCATTAAGAGGATACAGCTAGGCTAAAGAGGCATTGACCAGATGCTGAATTCACCTAGGGGCGACAGCGCAATGGGACAGGGGAATTCTATATAGGCATTTGTCTGCAGCTAAGAACTGCATCCGGTGAGAGGATCAGGGTTTAAAAAAACAGATGTTAGAAAAATTCTTAGCTCAAGTAGATCTATGTTGTCCAGGGTTCCCAGAAGTAGGAATGGTAAATGAGAGAGAGAGAGAGAGAGAGAGAGAGAGAGAGAGAGACTCAGAAAAGCAGTTGTTCCCTGTCCAGGACACATTAGCAAAAGAGAAGGAAATGGAGGTTTGTATTTAGTGAGCTTGGTGTAATTTTGAAGAGCCCATGAATCAATATCACTGGAAAGTTTTGCCTCAAGGAATAGCTTATAGCTCTACATTATGTAAAAAAAGTAAATAAATAAAATTTGTCGTTGTTTCAATACAAGAAGTTAGGACTTGGAATCTTTCAGTGCATAGTATTCATTATATGGTTGGCATTTTATTAGCTGATCCTTCTGATGGTGTTTTACTACAAGCCTTTGCTCTTACACGAGTTTTAAAATTTTGGAATATTGTTGCTCCAGAAAAGACTCAAAGTCAATATCTTTTTCATTATTTGGGGGCCTCAGTTATATCCTAAAGAAACTGTGGCACAGAAAATTCAAGTAAGAAAAGATAATTTACTTACTTCAAATTATTTTTAAAAGCTTCTAGGAGATGTTAATTGGCTAAGGCCTCACCTTAAGTTTACCACAGGAGAACTTGAACCTCTGTTTGATATTCTCAAGGGGGATGCAGATCCTAATTCCCTGATGAGGGACAAATAGCTTTGCAGAACATGGGGGAAGCTATTAGTCAACAACAGATAGATATATACATCATATAGACTATGAAGAATTGTAGGTTGTTTGCACCCAGTCCTTTGGCAAAAGGGACAGTTGATGTGGATTCAACTTTCTTTGTCTCCAATGAAAGTTATTTTTTTGTTTTTGTTTTGTTTTTCGAAACAGGGTTTCTCTGTGTAGCCCTGGCTGTTCTGGAACTCACTTTGTAGACCAGGCTGGCCACGAACTCAGAAATCTGCCTGCCTCTGCCTCCCGAGTGCTGGTATCAAAGGCGTGCACCACCACACCCGGCTCCAATGAAAGTTTTAATAGCCTATTATGAAGCTGTTGCTGTCTTAATACAGAATTGTAGGATAGAGTCATGAGAAGGTATTTTGGGAGAGAACTTGATGAAATATTTATTCCTTATTCCAAATAACAATTAAATTGGTTATTGCAGAATATTGATATTTGGCCTATTGCATGTGTAAATTTTTCAGGCAAAATTGCTAATCATTATCTGTCTTAGTCAGGATTTCTATTCCTGCACAAACATCATGACTAAGAAGCAAGTTGGGGAGGAAAGGGTTTATTCAGCTTACATTTCCACATTGCTGTTCATCACCAAAGGAAGTCAGGACTGGAACTCAAGCAGGTCAGGAAGCAGGAGCTGATGCAGAGGCCATGGAGGGATGTTCTTTACTGGCTTGCTTCCCCTGGTTTGCTCAGCCTGCTCTCTTATAGAACCCAAGACTACCAGCCCAGAGATGGTCCCACCCACAATGGGCCCTCCCCCCTTGATCACTAATTGAGAAAATGCCTTACAACTGAATCTCATGAAGGCATTTCCTCACCTGAAGCTCCTTTCCCTGTGATAACTCCAGCTTGTGTCAAGTTGACACAAAAAACCAGCCAGTACATTACCCAAAAGACAAGTTGTTATAATTTGCTTCTACGAATGTGTCGAGCGCGCCCCCAACTCGCCAGCAAGAACGACGCTGCTACAGGATCCTTCTGCACACGTTTATTCAGTCCTATTTCTTCTTGTTTATATCTCCCTTGTTTATATCTCCCTTGTTTTTATATCTCCCTTGTTTTTATATCTCCCAATAATAACAATCCTCTCTCGAATAATAATCCTCCCTCTAACCCGGGCCTCTCACTCTTTTATACTCTCAGTTCCCATCCACGCACAGCAGGCCACGCCACCTCACCAGGCACGCAGCTTCAGCTAATCAGGGCAGCAGGGGCAAATCTCCACCAAATTGGATTCACCTGAATCCTGGTACACCTGCGCAGCACTCAAGATGTTTGTGTCTTATATGAGGAAGTCAGGTGCAAGTCATATGACTTAGCTGCAGTGCCTGGCACCTTTGGGACTGCCGCCACACCCGCTCCCCACAATTCCCCCTTTTTTCTTTTTTGGCAGAGAGAATGTCTGTAGATAGCCCCCCGCAGCCATGCCCCTTACCCGTCCTTGGGTGACAAACAGCATTGGTTTGATCCCTGTCTTAGGTTGGTGACATGCCCAGGGAGTCTTATCACTGACTACCTCTCTATCATGCCAAGCCACTCCTGGGGAGATTGTGTTTTGCTTGTGGCAGGTGCATCAAAAGGCCAGGATGTTACTTAACCTATGGCCAGATCTTAATTGCTGCAAGCAAGCCTCATGGGTGAAGGTAGAGGTCTGATCCCCAGTGTGCAAGCATAGGGGCCCTACACAAAACCATCCCTTAGGCTCATCACCCAGAGAGGTCTTGGCCAGCTCCCGTGTCGTTTTTCCTGGGGGAAGGGAACTAGGACACTGAACCTTCATGCAATCAGACATACCTTCCACAGGATGCCAACAGCAAGCTATCCTCTGTGCAGTGCTTAGCCTCGCACCCCACGGCATAACGCAGCATAATTTCTTTTAGAGCGGCAAACCGAATCTGAGGAGATTGTCCCGCCTCCACTGCAGCAAAAGCCTACGCTACCATGGCGAAAGTGCGGGCCTGCACACTCTGCACCTAACACATGTGCCAAACACACAACGCACACACACTATAACAAGCATACATCCCAGGGCTCTCATCCCCGCTCATCTTCTCTGAAGCAAGGGATAGATGGCCAGCGGGGCTATCTCTTTAAGGGGAATTCAGGGATCAAAAAGCATGGAAAAATTTGAATGTCATGTCGAGCTGGTATCGGCTTCTGGAACACCGAAAGGATCTCTCATCTTGGCTCCATCCTTTGTGCTTGTGGGATCATCCACCACATCCACAGGGGCAACTGGATCAGGAGCCTCATTCTTGCAGCGTCTCACCAATCTCTCCAGCACCCAAAGAGGTTCCGTCTGGTCCTGTGGAAACACACAAACAGACCCTCTCGCCCACATCAACACCTGATCCGGTCGATCCCCAGTGGAGATGGACACAATACCTCGTGGTGATGAGACCATAACCTCAATCACCTGTGTGTTCATCTGGGAAGTCAATATGAAAGTCAAGTTTTCACTAGCTTCCCCTCTGTTAGGCAATGATTTCCGTGCCCTTATGGCAATCCGATTCACCTGCTTAAACACTTGCACTGGATATCCTGTCTGTTGTTGTGCAAATCGACCTTGATCAAGCAACATATCTCTATCCCATGCAAATTCAGCTTGATCAGTGAAAATAGGACATCCCAGCAAGGAGAATCTATCCTCTTTCCAGACCTCCGGACAGAAGGTCTGCCCATAGATGGCTGCCGAGGAGGCATAGGGAGGGGGAGCAGAAGCTAATTCACCTTCCTCCTCCGCCTCAGCTCTGTTGTCCTGTCCTTTCTGTCCACCTGATAACACTGTGTCTTTCTTTTTCCTTTTTCTTTTTAAGCCCTTTTCCTCTTCCGACATACTTTCTTGTTGCTCTGTAAGGATTTTCTGACCTGTCTTGACTGCCTCTCGATTCAAACAGTAACAGAGTCCATATATCAGAACAAACAAGACCAAAACTATCAGACCTACCCACAAAGGGTCAATGGGAGAAAAAAGCATAACTACACAGCGAGGCTCTATTGATCACTACACTGAGGTTATCATAGTTCCTTAACTTGTCCCCAAACCGGGAACCTTAACTTATCCCAAAACCGGGAACTTATCGTTACTTTGTGCCTGCTTCCTGGCAACTTTATATTCCCCTCTATTTTATCTGAGGTCCTTCCCAAACTCCTGGGTTACTTTGTGCCTACTTCCTGGCAACTTTATGCTCACCTCTATTTTATCCGAGGTCCTTCCCAAACTCCTGGGGTCGCAAGTTTCACTCACCGTGAACTTACCCTGCTGGCAACCACTGACTGCTGAAAGTTCTGAACTCGGTGGGGGAGTCGGTTCCCCGTACGGGCCACCAATTGTCGCGCCCGCTCTCGACCAGCAAGAACGACGCGACCACCAGTCCTTCTAACAGCAGTTTATTCAGTCTTCATCTTTCTTCTTTCTCTTCATCAGTACCGTTCCCCAGCTGAAGAGTTCTGAATCCACGCCGGATCCTTCTCAACAGTCTGTTTTACGGGAACCTTTATTAACCACTCCTTCCCCGTGATGCAGTTCTGAATCCTCCCTGTAGCAGGGGTTCTTCACTTGTGCCTGAAGATGTTTCTTTTCCCGGGTTTCGGCACCAACTGTCGAGCGCGCCCCCAACTCGCCAGCAAGAACGACGCTGCTACAGGATCCTTCTGCACACGTTTATTCAGTCCTATTTCTTCTTGTTTATATCTCCCTTGTTTATATCTCCCTTGTTTTTATATCTCCCTTGTTTTTATATCTCCCAATAATAACAATCCTCTCTCGAATAATAATCCTCCCTCTAACCCGGGCCTCTCACTCTTTTATACTCTCAGTTCCCATCCACGCACAGCAGGCCACGCCACCTCACCAGGCACGCAGCTTCAGCTAATCAGGGCAGCAGGGGCAAATCTCCACCAAATTGGATTCACCTGAATCCTGGTACACCTGCGCAGCACTCAAGATGTTTGTGTCTTATATGAGGAAGTCAGGTGCAAGTCATATGACTTAGCTGCAGTGCCTGGCACCTTTGGGACTGCCGCCACACCCGCTCCCCACACGAATGCTTTTGTATTTTCTATTTTTTTATTACATATTTTCCTCAATTACATTTCCAATGCTATCCCAAAAGTCCCCCATACCCTCCCCCCCACTCCCCTACCCACCCATTCCTACTTTTTGGCCCTGGCCTTCCCCTTTACTGGGACATATAAAGTTTGCATGTCCAATGGGCTTCTCTTTCCAGTGATGGCCGACTAGGCCATCTTTTGATACATATGCAGCTAGAGTCAAGAGCTCCCGGGTACTGGTTAGTTCATAGTGTTGTTCTTTTGTATTTTCCTATAAGTTTGTGTATATAACCAATAGAGAATGTGCTCACTATATTTACAGATAACTCATCTAATGGGAAAGCAACATATGTATTTGGATCACATGTTTATTCACTCAAGTTTCCCCCTTGCTTTGCAAATAATTGAATTATGTATTGTAGCCACTGTTTTTTTTGTTTTGTTTTGTTTTTTGTTTTGGTTTTTCGAGACAGGGTTTCTCTATGTAGCCCTGGCTGTCCTGGAACTCACTTTGTAGACCAGGCTGGTCTCGAACTCAGAAATCCGCCTGCCTCTGCCTCCCGAGTGCTGGGATTAAAGGCATGCGCCACCACGCCCGGCCACTGTTTTTGAAATGCTGAAAAATCAAGCTTTAAATTTGTGTACTGATAGCCAATATATAGCTTATGGTTTGCAATTATGTGAATCTGTTCCTTTTTTAGATACTGCTAATTCTCAAATTTTACAGTTACAAATACAGCTTAATTTAAATAACATGTACTGTTCCTTACTTTATAGGACATTTAAGAGCTCAGACTGGATTGCCTGAACCCCTGGGCAACGCCACAGCAGATTTGTATACCAGGCAGATTATAGGCCTTACAGGAACAATTAGCTGAATAATCTCATTTGTTACATCATCAAAATAGTAACAGTTTGAGACAACAATTTGGTATTTCTAGAAAATATGCACGTCAAATTGTAAGGACTGTTCTCAGTGTCCTCAATTTCTTTATGTACCACACAATGATGCTAATTCTCAAGGACTTATACCTAATCAATTATTGCCAATTGATGTTACTCGTATTTCCTTATTATCCTAAAGGACAAGGTATTGTGGAAGAGGCCCATGGACCTTTAAAGCAATATCTTCATAAAAAACAAAAAAGGAGTAATTATATCCCCTGTACATCAAATTATTTAAATGTTGTTTTTTATTTTTAAATTTTAAATTTTGGATGCCAAGGAACTCTCTCAGTGTGGGAGGAGCAACTACTGGTGTTTCTGCCCTGGTTTTGCAAGGAAAAAATTATAAGCTCCTTAGAATGGCAAGAGATACTGATATAGAAAGGATAGGAACCTCTATTTCCCATTTGCAAGAATCTCTAGCCTCCTTGTCTGAGGTAGTCATTCAAAACAGGAGAGGACTTGGTCTTTTATTCCTTCAATGGGGAGGACTATGTGCAGCCCTCCATGAAGAATGTTGCTTTTACATCGATCACTCAGGAGCAGTAAGGGATCCTATGGCTAAATCTTGAGAAGGACTGGCCAAGAGGTAAAGAGAAAAAGGACAGAATCAGGGATGATTTGAATCCTGGTTCTCTACTTCTCCATGGCTTACAGCTTTAATTTCTACACTGCTTGGACCATTAATTATAATCTTGTTGCTTTTAACTTTTGGACATGTATCTTAAACAGATTGGTTGCCTTCACACAGAATCAGCAAGCTCAGCTATTCACCATGGCAGTTATTCATTGCTATGAAGAAATGCATTAAGTGCATATTCATATCTTCTTTGTGGCTTTGGTCTGAATGGGAAAGAGTGTGCTATAGAAGACTGGTAGTTAGAGACAGATAACAGTGTTCTTGAGCTCCTATCGACCTAAGACAGAACCATACATCAGTGCTGTTTGTTCTTCCTGACGGTAAGAAGGAGCAATATAGACTCTGACCTAAGACAGGCATGGTCGCCTGGCCAATCTATACCGGAGATGGGAGTATGGAAGACAAGTAAATCTTGTAGCCCCGTCCAGGTACTGATACCGCTCATCTTTAAAAAACAAAAAATGGGGAATTGTGCCCGTCCCCCAGCCTTGAGCAGGCTAAACAGAACTACAGTGCTTGCCACAATGGGTTTAAGACCCAGGCAGAGTCATCACCTTGCTGCACCTGCAATTTCCTACAGGAATTTAGAAGGATAAACAACCCACTGGGCTTGCTTTGCAACTTAATCCAGCTGAAAAGGATAGGTTTTGTGGGTTTCCTTTAATAAGCTGGAGCTGCAGAATTAAACTTTGAGCCTTGATCATAACCTTAGTCTTGGCTTCATCCTCCTCTTGCACCCTGTCCTTTTTTATTTCCAGCCCCCCTTTCAGGTAAACCCATTTTTCCATGACTGCTGGATGGCTACAGACTTCCACTTTTATTATACTGCCCTGTATTTTACATACATAAAATCATTATTTCTATAGAATAGTTCTCTATGCTTGATATATAAAACATAAAACTACATAAATGCAGTTTATATAGAGGGAAAGAACATTCAATTTTTTGTGGTGTTTTGCAATGCTTACTATTATTCATTTATTTATATTCATTATTCATAATGTTTCTCTATTAAAGGATTTGTTGCAGGTCTGGAGAGATAGTTCAGTGGGTGAATGCACTTGCTGCTTTTCTTAGGGTTTTACAGATGTGCACAGACACCATGGCCAAGGCAACTTTTTTTTTTTTTAAGATTTATTTCTTTATTATATGTAAGTACACTGTAGCTGTCTTCAGACAACCCAGAAGAAGGCATCAGATCTCATTAAGGATGGTTGTAAACCACCATGTGGTTTCTGGGAATTGAACCCAGGTACTCCGGAAGAGCAGCCAGTGCTCTTTAACTGCTGAACCATCTCTCCAGGCACCACCAACACATCTCTTGTAAGGACAACATTTAATTGGGGCTGCCTTACAGGTTTAGAGGCTCAGTCCAGTATCATCAAGGTGGGAGCATGGCAGGAGGAACTGAGAGTTCTACATGTTCATCGGAAGGCTGCTAGCAGAATACTGGCTTCCAGGCAGCTAGGACAAGGATCCTCAGGAACTGCATGCACGTGGTGCCCATACACAAATGTGGGCACACACGCTCATTTAAAAAAAAAAAAGAGTATTTTGAAAGGATTTTATTAGAATGACTTCTTTTTGTTGTCGCTATTTCTGCTATGGCGCTCTCTCTCTTCTGGCAAGTCTTGGACCACATCTGCTTAGCCAGTTCATCAGCAGTGCAGGGCCAGGAATAGAAAAGGCACATTTTAATAATAAATGCTGAGTGAATAAATGGGTGCTCCTTGGGACATTCTGATATGAGGGGTGGGTGGAGGGAAGGGATAAGGGGGAGAGGAGAGAGAGGGGGAAAGGAAAGGAGGTGGCGGAGGAGCAAGGCAAGAGGGCAAAAAGAAAAGAATGAAGAAGGTTGGGGTGCAGCTCCATGGTAGACTCCCCTAGCAGTTTAAGACCCTGAGTTGGATCTCTAGTACCATAAAATATATATAAATAAATTCATATTTTGTCATGGAGAGCATTATACTGCCACAGAAAAAGGCAACAGCTAGTGAATTTTTTTTTTTTTTTTTTTTACTGTCAAAACTTTGTTACAATAGTTTTCTTTCTTGGAGTTGGTGGTGATTTTGCAAGCCTGTGTAGAAATGGTGCTAAAGATTTCTCCCCCTCCCCCACCCCCACCTCCCCTTTGTTGTTGCTTGGGGAAAGGGTTTGCTTAACAAAACAAATACCCGGGGCTGGTGAGATGGCTCAGTGGGTAAGAGCACCCAACTGCTCTTCCGAAGGTCTGGAGTTCAAATCTCAGCAACCACATGGTGGCTCACAACCATCCGTAATGAGATCTGACTCCCTCTTCTAGAGTGTCTGAAGACAGCTACAGTGTACTTACATATAATAAATAAATAAATAAATAAATAAATAAATAAATAAATAAATAAATAAATAAAACAAAAAAACAAATACCCGTGCTTCATTTGGCTTTGCTGTGGACTCACTCTTAAGGAGGTGTGACTAAGTACCTGGAGTCTCAGTGAAGCCAAAGGTGCTGTGTCCGAGATGGGAAGGATGAAGATCTGCTGGTGGATAGACAGTGCAGATGAATGCGTCTGACCTAGAAGGCCCAGTGCCTGGAGGGTGGTGCAGGGGAGTCCAAGCTGGTCTCTTTCAGCCTCCTTCCCTATCTTACTATTCCTTGGAGACCTGGGTCCAAACCTCAAGCCTGGGCCTTGCAGGAACCTCATATACTATGAGCTGCCAGCCAGACTGGATTCTCTCCTTGTCCTAGGCCTGGTGACTTTGTCCAGTCTTCCTGTTGCAGCAGGCTTCTCCAAACCCCTGGCAGAATGGCAGTCCAGAAACAGCTCCTGGTAATTGCTCTACTTGAGCTCTCTGAATCCTGATCCACCCACCAAACAGGCCTGTCATAGCAAGACAGCCCTCCTGCAGCCCAGTGCCTGAAGCCTGACTTCTGAGATAGGGGCATCCTCACTCAGCTTGGTCTATACCTCAGTGATCTGCATGGGTGAACCAGGATCCTGGGGCTGGTGGTGCAAGCTGATGCAGTACTTGGAGCACATTTTTGGCACTACTCTTTTGTCAAGTCTACACTTCCTTCCTTCAACGTTTCTTTATGTGTTTAAAGGAGAACAGGATGGAGTAATATAGGGATGGATGGAGGAGACAGGATCAAATGGGTGAGAGAAACCCCTCAGTGTGTAACTGCATTCCTGGCCAATGAGAGGACAGGTAAGAACCTCCAGTGCTTAATGGCCATGCCTAATAATACACACGGTAGGAAGAGAAAACAGATTCTTCCAATTTTTCTCTCTAACCTGCCTGTATAAGCCATGGCACCTCACAGCCTCCACCAACACAATAAAATGTTGGGGATAGCCGCGGTGCTGCTTATATTTTGATGCTAATTTGCTAATTCATCTTCCCCCAGAGGAGCTGCCTGGAGTGAATTACACACTCACTCAGTACTTCATGTGGCCCTTCTAATGAATAAAGAAACCAGTCACTGGGTGAGTAGGTGGGACTTCCAGGTCGGAGGAAGGAAGAGAAGAGGCAGGAGAGAGACAGCAGGAAGAGAAGATGTAGCTACTAGTGATCCCCAGTTTAGATGGTGAATCCACCAGGATTTGCCACTAGATGATTTAGATTTGATATGGCTTGCAAGATTAGGATTCTAGTTTTCTTGCCCAGCGATTGAGTTTGTTTCTGAACTATGTTTATGTGGTGTTTTCCTTCATGTGGTGGCTCAACTGGGCTCCAGAGAGAAAGATACAGTGGCAAGTGTGGGTACTCAAGAAGTGCACCCCAAAAGGCCATGGGAATTTTGAAGCATGGGGTTGGTGTGGTAACAACCCACCAGTGGGAACTTAACAAACTGGGTGGAGAGATTTTGGAGCTCTGAGTCAGAGAATTTCCACAAGATGAAAACAGACTGGCCAGCCCACAGGGACCTTTTTAAAAAATATTTTCCACAACAATAAAATGTGATTAAAATTTTTGTTCGAGACAGGTGTTTCTCTGTGTAGAGCTGGCTATCCTGAAACTCACTGTGTAGACCAGGCTGGCCTTGAACTCAGAAATCCATCTGTCTCTGCTCTGCTTCCTGAGTGCTGGGATTAAAGGCATGTGCCATCACCCCCTCAACAGGGCTGGGGGCAGTATTTTTAAAGAACTGAATATTTTAAAAAATATTGGATAAGTTGGGCGGTGGTAGCACACACCTTTAATCCCAGCATTTGGGAGGCAGAGGCAGGTGGATTTCTGTACATTGGAGGCCAGCTTGGAACAGAGTAAGTTCCAGGACAGAGCAGTAGGGCTGAACAAAAGGCTCAGTGCTTAAGAGTATTTGCCCCTCTTCTGGAGGGCCTGGGTTTGGTTCCCAGAACCCACAAGATGACTCATAACTATCTCTAACTCCAGTTTCTGGGGATCCCACACCCTCTTCTGACAACAGACACTCACACAGTAGGTATACATACATACATACATACATACATACATACATACATACATGTAAGCAAAGCACTGATATACATGTAATAAATGTAAATCTAAAAAAATTTTTTAAATGGATAGGATAGAATCCATGTCTGATCTCCTAATTAACTAACTTGTTTTTTAAAGATTTGTTTGTTAGAATTATGTCCATGTCTATATAGGAGTATGTGCATATGTTTGTATGTATGTGTGTTAGGGGTGGGGATGCCCCTGGAGCTGAAATTACAAGAAGTTGTAAGCAGCTAAACTTGGGTGCTGGAAGTTGAACTCTGGTCCTCTGCAAGAGCAGTAAGCACTCTTAACTGCTGAGCTGTATCTAGTCCCTCATCTGGTATTCCAGGGTCTCATTCTGTAGCCCAGGCTGGCTTCAAAGTCACTGTGTAGCTCAGGATTGCCTTAAATGGTGGCACTCCTCCTGCCTCAGTCTCTTCTAAGAGCCGGCATTCTGAGCCAGAGGAGGTCAGTGCCTCCTGGCTGTGCCTTTCCTGCTTCTATGCTTTGCGACTTTGTTTTTCCATGGATTTCTGTTATTTAGAATCTGTGGGAAACATTGAGGTTTGAATTGGAAATCTGTCTCTTGGGGGATGGTTTGTATTTGCTTCTCGTAGATACTCACTGCCCTTAGGAGTCAGTAATAGTAGACAGTGTCTGTCTGGAGGATATGTATGTAGGTAGTACTAATTGGGGTACAAAATCACGTAAAGACTGGCTTTGAGTATAATCTGTCACCAGGATATTTCATCCATCCTCATTGAGGATATTCTTGGTTTTGGTCCCTTGGTTCAAGTTTTCTGCCAGTGGCTCCTACTGGATGTTCCATCCTTGATGGGCCCTGAACTTCCTCCCTGATGCACAACACACATGGTTTTCAAGTCTTGAGTTCAAGGCTACCAGAATTCGGCATTTGTCCTTAGGGTCAAGACTGTATCTTTTGCAGCTCAGATCTCTACCTTTGTTTTGGACTTTTAAATTTTCTTATGTTTAGCCGGGCGTGGTGGCGCACGCCTTTAATCCCAGCACTCGGGAGGCAGAGGCAGGCAGATTTCTGAGTTTGAGGCGAGCCTGGTGTACAGAGTGAGTTCCAGAACAGCCAGGGCTACACAGAGAAACCCTGTCTCGAACCCCCTCCCCCCCAAAAAAAATCACTCAAAAGAAATGGTCTTGATGCAAACTGCAAGAGGTTTACTCGAGAAAGACCAGTGCACTGGGGACAACTCGTATCCCACACAGGGGTAGAGGAGTCGATGATGAGCTCAAGGGGTAAGGGGTTTATAAAGGCAAAACCCCCGCAAACCCCTGGCATTGGGCTATAGCGTTTGGCAAGCTTGCATAACGGGTTTAAGGAACGGTTAGAGTATTCTGTACAAACATTTCTTGGAGCAATGGGGCAAATTCTATTCCCTGCCATTAGTGAGGTCTATTTTGGACACAGGTCTAGGGGCTTAAATAATTTTTCACTCTCTTTCATTGACACCTCATGTGAATGAAACACGCTGCACTTTCCCATAACTGCTTATTTCACTCAGCATAGTGTCCTCAGTGTTAGCCATGTAGTGGCATAGGTTCAAATTTCCTTCCTTTTAAGACATAGGAGCCACGTGCCTTTAATGCCAGGATTTGGAGACTGAGATAGACAGATTTCTGTGAGTTCCAGGCCAGCTGGTGCTACTCAGTGAGCTCCAAGACAGCCAAGGCTGTCATACCCCCCCCCCAAAAAAAACTTTGAATTTTTATTACTTTTAAAGATTGGTTCTGGGTTCAAGGCCAGCCTGGCCTACAAAAGTGAGTTCCAGGACAGCAAGAGCTATACAGAGAAACCCTGTCTCGAAACAAAACAAAACAAAACAAAAACAAAAACAAACAAACAAAACAAAACAAAAGATTGGTTTCATTCTCTTTTAAATTCTTGTAGGTGTGTGTGCCTGCATGTGGGTATGTTCACATGTGTTCAAGTGCCAACAGAGTCCAGAAATGTCATATTCTCTGGAGCTGAAGTGCCAGGACTCTTCCCGGAACTCACTGCGGGTTGTGAATCAGCAGAGCTTGTCTCTGGGTGAGTTGCTTCACTTCCACAGATCTCTTTTTCCTCTTTCCTTATATTTATTTTTATTGAATCGTGGAAAATGAACTAAATTCCAAGTTTTCCCAGCCCCAGCTTGCAGAATGATGTAATTCTTTATTATTAAACGCCTAGACCATAAGCTTTGGTTCATTCCCTGACTAGCACATAACTTATTGAACCCATTCAAACTATTCTATGTCTACCACATGGTCAGTTACCTCTCCTGTCCTACCTCCTATTTCCTGCTTCAGCTCATTGGCCATTGGCATTTTTATTGACAGGTGATCTCCATAGAATACATATGAGTATTTTGCCTGCATGTATGTCTGTGCACTGCTAGTGCCTGAGGAGGCCAGAAGAGCGTTGTTGGATCCTCTGGAACTGCAATTATACATAAATTGTGATGATGATGATGATGATGATGATGATGATGATGATGATGATGATGATTCCTGTCTTTGTGAAACCAAGCCATTATCCCCGGGAATTCAAATTCGGCAAGTGTTTCACTGCCAGTGTGCACACCTACTGGCACAGTCCTGCCTGAGAGCTGTTGCTTTTCTAGGTAGAAACAAGGTGCCATCATGACTCAGGATGTTCAGATGATTTGGGGGGGGGGGGTGCGCGGGGGAGCTTGGCGGGCGGGGGAGGGGGCGGCGGGGGGAGGGGGACAGGTTATGCCATGGTAAGCACAGGCTTCTTTCTGGTGCCCTGCTCTACCCAGCCACCCAGAAGGGGAAGTGTGGCTTACTGGGGAGTAAGGAATTTGAGTTTAAGCAATTATTAAAAGGGCAAGAAATCCACTGAATTTTGTTCTAGAAAAGACCTTCAAGGAATTCGTAAATCAGCCTCCATATTCTTGTGATATAAAATCCCTGTCTGGAAACTGACAGCTCAGTGCAGACTTAATTAGAACCATGTCATTGGCTCCCAGGAAAAAGACAAAGCTACAGCAAGCAAAACTGGCACCAGATTAAAAACCGTCCTCCGGCGGCCTTGTTGCATTTATGCAGACTCGGCGGTACTTCCTAGGCCAAAAACACTGCCTCCGACGTTCACAGTATCAAGGTGCTGTGTGTGAGAAATCACAGGCCAAGCACCTCCAGGTGAACTGATGTGAACAGAACCTGCCAGTATACACTGCACAAACATATCTGCATTAACCAAGACAGTAACTAATCCTGTGTATCTGAGGAGGTAGCCCCTGGTCCTCTGCACCGGCATGTACTTAAGCCCCTCCTCAGCTGATCCCCAAGCCTGTTTGCTCCCCAAACCGGAAGCTCTGCCTTTGAGAGAGGAGACAGAGCGCCCCCTAGTGAAACAGTCTTTCCTCACATTACACTTTAGCACTACGGTTCTCATGTTGTAGATTTCTGGTAAATATTTCTTCAGGTTTATAGGAGCCACGTAGTGTTCTGATACATACATACATACATACATACATACATACATACATACATACATACATACATACATACATACATATATATATATGTGTGTGTGTGTATATATATATGTGTGTGTGTATATATATATATATATTATATAAATATAACGATAAAATCGTTGTAAGGAGCATAGCTGTCACCTCAAATGTTCATCATTTATTCCTGGTGAAAAGTTCAAAAATGTCTAGAATTTTGAAATACTCATGATTGTTAACTGTACCCTAGGGTACAGTAAAGTAACAAAATTTATTCCTATTTATTTGTAATTTTGTACTTGTTGAATGGACATCTGTATTTTTCTTTCTAGAGTCCAGGCCTAAAATGCTGACTGTGACTTGAAAGCCTGAAGCCTGATGCCCAAGTCCTAGAGGTTTTCACCTATTGTTTAAGAGTTGCAAAAAACCCTACTGGTTCCAGAGTTTTTATCTTTAAATGTGTGTGTGTGTGTGTGTGTGTGTGTGTGTGTGTGTGTGTGTGTGTGTGTGTGTGTGTGTGTGTGTGTGCATGTGTGCCTATGTGTATATGTGCATTTATGTATGTGCATGTGTGAATATGTGCATGTATGTGTACATGTGTGCATGTGTACATGCATGTGTGTATATGTGCATTTATGTATATGCATGTGTGCCTGTGTGTATATGTGCATGTATGTGTGTGTATGTGCACATGTGTATGTGCCTGTGTGTATATGTGCATGTATATGTGTGTGCATGTGTGCCTGTGTGTATGTGTACATGTGTGCATATATGTATTGTGTATATGTGCATGTGTGTGTATGTGTGCATGTGTGCCTGTGTGTATGTGTACATTCATGTCAAGATACTTGTGCAAGCATGTATATGCAGAGGCATGTGGCTGCCAGAGGCTGATCTCACTGTTCCCCTCCACTGCTCTTTACCTTGGTTTTCGAGACAAGATCCCTTAGCAACCTGGAGCTCCCAGACTTAGCTCCACTGTCCAGTCAGCCAACACAGGGATCCTCCTGTCTCTGCCTCCTAGTGCCAGGAGGACAGGGGCACTCTTGGCTCTAACATCAGTGATGGAAATTGAGTTCACATCCTCACACTTAAGAGGCAAGCACTTTATAGACTGCACCATCTACCCGCACCCCCCAAAGTTTTAAATTCACAAACTAAAAAAAATTGGTAAATGTGGCTAAATATCTCCAAATATCGACTAGATGTATATTAGTTGCTTTGTTTTGTTTTGTTTTGTTTTGTTTTGTTTTGTTTTGTTTTGTTTTGTTTTTCGAGACAGGGTTTCTCTTTATAGCCCTGGCTGTCCTGGAACTCACTTTGTAGACCAGGCTGACCTCGAACTCAGAAATCCGCCTGCCTCTGTCTCCTGAGTGCTGGGATTAAAGTCATGTGCCACCATGCCCGGCTTTAGTTGCTTTTCTATTACTATAAGACATCTGACCAAGGCAATACCTAGAGGAAAGAGTCTATTGGAGCCTTACAGTTCCAGAAAGTAAGATTCCATGGCCATCATGGTGGGCAACATGGCAACAGGCAGGCATGTCTCTGGAGCAGTAGCTGAGCATTTACATCTGATCCTTGAGCAGGGAGCAATGAGCAGGGAGCAGGGGAAGAGAGAGGGAGGGGGAGGGGGAGATGGAGGGGGATGGGGAGAGGGCTTTTGGAACTTCAAAGCGCACCCCCAACAGGATCTGAACTCTGACCCTCTAGAAGGCCAGTTAGCCTTTTTTATAGCCATTCCATCTTTCTGCCCCTAAAAAGAAGCTAGAGAGACAGGCTTTGATAAGGATGCTGGAAAATGACCTTATGACCTTTAGAAGATAAGTGGGAGACCATATTTTCCAGAATCTACTCCTGAAAATCTTTTTTTAAAAGGATTTATTTCTTTATTATATGTAAGTACACTGTAGCTGTCTTCAGACACCCCAGAAGAGGGCATCAGATCTCACTACAGATGGTTGTGAGCCTCGATGTGGTTGCTGGGATTTGAATTCAGGACCTTCAGAAGAGCAGTCAGTGCTCTTACCCACTGATCTATCATCTCTCCAGCCCCTGAAAATCTTTTATATAGCTCATGAGGTGGTACCTGCCTGTGTGTCCTAACCAGATCTTGAAACCATGGGTCACTAGACAAAAATCCCAGTGCCATGTGTGGGATAACTAAGTAGTTATTGATCCAGGAAGCTACAGAGGTCCCCATAACAATGCAGTCTATTGCCACTCCTCGTGCCCAGCAGAATCAGTTGGTAAGTCTCTATCTCGAGGCTGGTGAGATGTCTCAGTGGTTAAAAGCATTGGCTGCTCTTCTAAAAGATCTAGGTTCAATTCCCATGTCCACACAGTGACTCCCAACCACCTGCAACTCCAATTCCAGGGGATCCAACATTCTCTGCTGGCTTCCATGGGCACCAAACACACACACATAGTGCACATATGTGCATGAAAACAAAACACACAAACTTATTTATTTATTTATCATCTTGTTTGTTTGTTTATATTTTGAGACAGAATCTCACTGTGTTTGTTGTTTTTCATCTTTTCCTCCCCTTTTCTTTTCCCCAAAGTAAAAACAGAGACCAGGAGATTATTATAAATTCCCAAGCAAAAATAAGCCAGACTCAAACAAGAGGTCTAGTATAAGTGTGAAATGGCAATTATAGACCATTAACAGGGACTGTGTGGAGAATCTGGGTTTTGTGTGAGATGCTTTGAGGAGGGGTTTATAACCTGGGACAGGCTCAGTGTACTTAGCTACCAAAAGGGGATAATGAAAATACTTCCCAGCTTGGGGTGTAGCTCAGAAATGGAGTGCTTGGCTGGCATCCCTGAGTCCCTGGGTTCAACCCACAGCACCTCAGAGGACTGGAAGAATACTTACTCTCGGTGTTGGAACAGTTAAATGAGTTCAGATACGTGAAGTACTTAGCCAAGTGTATGGGACCTTCCAAGGACGTTAGCAGTTAACTCTTTCTTACTCAAAGCAACCACAGCAAGCTTCCCCTCCCAGCAATGAACAACTTACGGTTTCAGATAAACTGGTGTTTACCAAAACGATTGAAAACACCCACAGAGATGGTCGCTAACCTTATTTTTGAAATTTTTTTCACTTGAAATGATTTTAAACTTATCAAAAGTGACAGAGATCAAAGCAGAAGGAATATTCCCATAGCGGGTGTTTACCCAGGTCTGCTTATCATTGAGCTCACAACCCTTTGCTCTGTCACTTGACCTGCAGATCACTGCAAACCTGTCTCTGCTTATTACTGATAACTTATTTTTTGTTTGTTTTGGGGTTCTGAGACTGGGTATCATGTAGCCCAGGCTGGCCTTGAATTTACTAGTTAGTTGAAGCTGGCTTTGAATTGATCCTCTTGCCTATGGCCAAGTGCTAGGGTTTCAGGCACAGGCCACTATGCCTAGATTATTCATTTCTTTTTTAAAAAAAAGTTTTTGTATTTATTTATTTAATATATAGGAGTACACTGTAGTTATCTTCAGACACACCAGGAGAGGGTGTCAGATGGCATTGCAGATGGCTGTGAGCCACCGTGTGGTTGCTGGGAATTGAACTCAGGACCTCTGGAAGAGCAGTCAGTGCTCTTAACCACTGAGCCAACTCTCTAGCCACCTAGATTACTCATAAATCATGATTTTCTCATTTTCCATTGCTAAGCAGCAAATTAGTATTTGCAATACTATCAGCCCCTAAGATCACATTTGTACAGAGCCCAGATTTGAGACAATGTAACTAAGAAAATTGTTAAAAGTGAAATCAAAGATTGGCCTTTATAATAACAGAAGGAAATGCTCACTCCTAGCCTCGCCTCCAGGAAACACAAATCTAAACCACACGGAGTTGGGTGTGGTGCCACATAACTTTACACCCAGCCGAGGCAGGTGGATTGCTGTTAGTTCCAGGTTAGCCTAGTCTACATACCAAGTTCCAAGTCAGCCAGAGCTATAGTGACCCTGTCCCAAACAAAACCCCAACTAGCTTGAGATGTCCCCTCACCCTAGTCAGAATGGCCATAAGTAGAGAAACAGAAACCAAAGGCAGGTAAGGATTCTTGTGTATATATCACTGGAGGGAATGTAAATTATTGCAATTCCTATGGAAATAGATATGGAGAGTCCTCAGAAAATTAAAAATTGAACTCACATATATTCCAGCTATAGTGTTCCTGTGCTCGCTCACCCCTGAAGAAACAGAGCCACCAATTGCTAGAGTATTCACAGCAGCCAGGTTACATCAGCATGCCTGTCAATGATGAATAAATAAAGAAAACACACGCGCACACACAGGAACATCATTTGGCTATAAAAAAAAAGCACAAAATCACCTTATATATAGAACAGGAGATAATCATGTCAAGCATAGTAAGATAGTTGCAAAATATGTATTCAAACAGGAGGACACTGATAGCCCAAAAACATGACTGCTCATTAAAATTTCTGCATGGGGAAGTGTCCAAATTAGTGAACCAATACATTTACTGAAGTTACTTATAGTGCAAGGGTACTGCATAATCTAAGGATATCATATGTGAATATCAAATGCCCTAATAAAACTGTCTTTGACAGTATTTTATTGCTGTGAAGAGACACCATGACCATGGCATCTCTTATAAAGAGGAAAGCATTTCATTGGGGCTGCCTTACAGTTCAGAGGTTTAGTCCATTATCATGGTGGAAAGCTTGGCAGCACACAGGGGACATGGTGCTGGAGAAGTGGCTGAGAGTTCTACATCTGGATCCACAGGCAGTAGGGAGAGAGAGCTACTAGACCTGACTTGGGCTTCTGAATCCTCAAAAACCACCCCTAGTGACACACTTCCTTCAACAATACTGAACTCCAAAAAGGCCACACCCCCTAGTCCTTCCAAATAAAGCTGCTCCCTAAGCATTCCAATCTGTGAGCCTATAAGAGCCATTCTTATTCAAACCACCACAGCGACAAAGTATTTTGTACAGTTAGTATGAACTAAGCAATACAGAGCGATACAGATTGCTCTTTCTAGAAGCTCGAGGAAGAAGCAACTTCAAAGACTATGTCCTATTGATGGAAAAATTCATAACCATAGAACTGAGGGCTGGAGAGATGGCCCAGTGGTTAAGAGCACTGACTACTCTTCCGAAGGTCCTGAGTTCAAATCCCAGCAACCATATGGTGGCTCACAACCATCCACAATGAGATCTGGTTCCCTCTTCTGGGGTGTCTGAAAACAGCTACAGTATACTTACATATAGTAAACAAATAAGTCTTTAAAAAGCAAAACAAAAAACATAGAGCTGAGATGCCTATTTCTTTAATAGCTATCAAATGTGGCCCACTCTCAGGCCCTAGAAGTTACCCACATTTCTTGTACTACAGCCCCATCCTATCTTCAAAGTCAGCAGTGAACAATCTTCCACATGCTCTAAAATCCCTCCCAATGAGCAGCTAATTCCTTTGTAGCAGCTCAGCAGCTAGGGCCAGGCTTAGCCAGAATATTCTCTTTCCTAACAATGGTCTTGGAATTTTAACTATATTAGCAAAATCCAAGAGCACCTGGGTTTGGGTTTGGACAGCTGGGGGACAGTTCATTAGGGCATAGGGCAGGGATTGGGGACCCCCCTCAGCATTCTGTCGTATGTGATGGGGCATAGTTTAAATTTTATTTTAGAGGCTGGAGAGATGGCTCAACAGTTAAGAGTGCTTGTTGATCTTTCGGAGGTTAGGAGTTCGGTTACCAGCATCCATAGCAGGACTTTTAACAATCATCTGCAATTTTAGTTCCTAAATTGAATGAAGATGGCTCCATTGGTCCATAGCAACTGACATTACTGGGAGGTGTGGCCTTGTGGGAGAAGGTGTGGGAGTAGACTTTGATGTCTTAGAAGTTCAAACCAGGTCTAGCGGCTGACAGTTCCTGACTGTTGCATGCAGATCCATATTTAGAATTCTCAGCTCCTTTTCTAGCACCATACCTGCCTATATATGACCATGCTTCCCAACATGATGATAATGAACTGAACCAGTACCAAATTAAATGTTTTCCTTTATAAGAATTACCGTGGTAATGGTGTCTCTTCACAGCAATAGAAACCTGAACTACGTAAGACAGGATACAAGGATGCTCTCTTCTGGCCTTCTCAGACATACTCACATGCACAAGCAGTGCATACACACAGAGAGACACACAAAATGGAGTAGGATATAAATAACATTGATCTGTTTTAGTTAGTTTGGGATGCCGTAGCAAAAAACCATCACAAACTGGGCAGTTTAAACAACAGAAATTCTCTTCTTCACCATTCCAGAGATTGGAAATTTAAGACCAAGGTACCCAAGGCCACCCTCTCTTCTTCCCTTCTAGATAGCCCCCTTCTTTCTGTCCCTTCTTCCCTTCTAGATAGCCTCCTTCTTTCTGTTCCTTTTGCAGCCCTTTCTCAAAACATGCACAACTCTGGTGTCTGTGTGTACTCACTCGCTATTCTTTTTTTTTTTTAAGATTTATTTATTTATTATATGTAAGTACACTGTAGCTGTCTTCAGACACTCCAGAAGAGGGCATCAGATTTCGTTATGGATGGTTGTGAGCCACCATGTGGTTGCTGGGATTTGAACTCGGGACCTTCGGAAGAGCAGTCGGTGCTCTTAACCACTGAGCCATCTCGCCAGCCCCTCACTTGCTATTCTAATGAAGACACCAGATTTATTTTTTAAAAAGATTTACTTACTATTATATCTAAATGCACTATAACTGTCTTCAGACACACCAGAAGAGGGTGTCAGATCTTATTAAGGATGGTTGTGAGCCACGATGTGGGTTGCTGGGATTTGAACTCAGGACCTTAAGAAGAGCAGTCTGTACTCTTAACTGCTGAGTCATCTCTCCAGATTTTTTAAATTGGTGTTTAAAAATACCTGTGACCTTTGGGGGGCAAGCAGTCTAAGTGCAATTATGAATACAAGAGTTCCTGATCTGTCAGGCTGGCACTGAGCCTGCAGCTCAGTAGGCTGCCGCCTTTAGCATACGTTATTAAATGAATCCATGCACCATTATATAAGATTCCAGCGTTGTCAGAAGGCTCCCTTTATCCTGATTAGAGAAACCATCCTTGGAGCTGTCGATTCTAGGACGTGTTTCCCACACTCCATGCTCGGGGTGGATTGCTTCATTAACTAACATCTATTGAGCAAATCAGCTTGGAACAGAGACAGGTGGATGAATAATTAAAAAAAAATTTTCTCTGAAGCAGTAGAATCAAATGGGAAAGACATTATTTTAAGTCTCCAAGTTCGTTTTGAAATCTCTTACATAAATGTGTCTGTTTATAGAACCATTCAGCACAGTTAAGTTCCTAAGAAAGCCAACGCATTGGAATTAATGATCCGCAGAAAGACAAATCTCTAGATATTTGCGTTTGCATTATCTTCTTGAATTATCTGGACCCTAACCATGGAGCAACAGAGTTCTGTATGTAGCTAAAGATAAATTCTCTGTAATTGCTGAAAATCTACCTGGGGCTTGGGGGTGCAAAATAATAACAGAAGTACCACATCTGGGTGGGTGGGATGGCTCTGTTGGTAGAGCCACTTGCTACCAGGCCTGATACTCTGAGTAGGATTCCTTCCACATGTTGGAATAAGAGAACCTACTCTTGACAATTGTCTTTTGACCATCACAAGTTTTCTTTTCTTTTCTTTTTTTTTTTGGTTTTTCAGGACAGGGTTTCGCTGTATAGCCCTGGCTGTCCTGGATCTCACTTTGTAGACCAGGCTGGCCTCGAACTCAGAAATCTGCCTGCCTCTGCCTCCCGAGAGCTGGGATCAAAGGTGTGCGCCACCACGCCCAGCTCATCACAAGTTTTCTGTAGAGTACACTTGTCCATGGACACTCCAGCAAACATAATACATATAAAAGAGATTCCACACCTGAAAATCTGTGTATGATGGTGAACCCTGTAATGCCAGCACTTGGAGGGTAGAGGATATATAGTTTGTGACCAGCCTGAGCTACATGAGAAGAGGGAAGGGGAATAAAAGAGGAAGGAAGGAAGGAAGGAAGGAAGGAAGGAAGGAAGGAAGGAAGGAAGGAAGGAAGGGAGGGAAAAGAAAGGAAAGGTGAAAGAAAAGCTGTTCCTTTCTCACCATGAGCCATTGCCAGCCCCTTCCTCCCTGTGCAGCCAGCAGCATCTTGCCTGGCTCATCAGCTTCTCTGCATCCCTCCTGACTCAGCACCCCACCAGACTGACCCTGCCTTGCCTTGCTGCCTGTGCCTGATAAATGGCCTCTGCTCTCTGCATAGAGAGCACCAAAGCTCCTCTGACTCTCCCTGTGACATCCAGGGTAACCATGATGCCAACGAACCCTGTTTCAGAATGCTCAGAATTGTGCTTCAACTATAGTAAGTATGCTTGCTTTTCTCCAGCCCAAGCTTTTATTTTTAAAGATTTATTTATTTTATGTATCTAAGTACACTGTAGCTGTCTTCAGACACATTAGAAGAGGGAGTCAGATATCATTATAGATGGTTGTGAGCCACCGTGTGGTTGCTGGTATTTGAACTCAGGACCTCTGGAAGTCAGTGTTCTTAACCACTGAGCCATCTCTACAGCCCCAAGTATGCTTGCTTTTAAAGTCAATGCTTCTGGGTGCACAGTTTATGTTTTAAACATGAAAACTCATTTCAGGATAAAGGTGTAGAGAGGAGAAGTTCAGATTTCCCTATTCTTTTTCTGTCCTTAATGGATTATAACTAATGACAGTCTGACTATTTATAAAAGGAAGGACCAATTCTTGGTCTTCTAAGATGAAGTTCAAGATTAACAGACATATCCTTGAAGGATTGTGTTGTTTTTACTAACACCCTGAAATTGTTTTAAAAAAAAAATGGTACTTAGGGGCTGGAGAGATGGCTCAGAGGTTAAGAGCATTGACTGATCTTCCAAAGGTCCTGAGTTCAATTCCCAGCAGCCACATGGTGGCTCACCTGTAATGGGATCTGATGCCCTCTCCTGGTGTGTCTGAAGACAGCAACAGTACACTCACATACATAAAATAAATCTTTGGGGGAAAAAAGATACTTAGGGCTTGGTAAACACAAAAGATATAAAATTAAGTTTGATTCGCAGTGGTGTGGCTGAGCTTGGTGGTACACACCTTCCTTTAATCTCAGCATCTGGGAGGCTGAGGCAGGTGCATCTCTGTGAGTTTGAAGCCAGCCTGGTCTACAGAGTGAGTTCTTGGTGAGCCGGAACAATCTACTCCCACTCCTAAAAAGGAAAAGAAAAGAAATAGAATAGTGAGCTAGAATTCTTGAGGTGACAGGAATGATGTATTACATTGTTGGAAGAGGTCCATTTGTGTGTGGCAGGATTTCCCCTGTCCAATTACATTAAAATATTAGTGCACAGAAGGCCTGTGATGGGACAGGGAAAAGGAAGGCGGAGCTAAGAGTTGCAGAGACAGTGACTGGGCAAGAGAGATAGGGAGGAAGCAAGATGGAGAGTGATGAGCAGGGTGGTTCAGAATACACGTGGTTTTAAATAGCCACAGGTAGATTTGATATTGTATAGGGATAGAATAATTGGGGTAACTTGTCTAATCTAGGTGGGCAGCTTGTACCATTATCAACTGACTCTGAATTTTCTGTGTGAGCATCTTGTGAATTGAGAATTTAATGATGTATACATCTGACTGATTAGATATAAATTTCTAGAGTTTTGTTTCTACTGGGTTGCTGGGTGTTGTTGTGGATGACCAGGGGGGTGGGTGGTCACAGCATGGGGCTGGAGTGGCAACAACCAGCCAAGAAAAATTAGTGAGTCAGGTGGAGACATCTCAGGAGCCTGGGGCCAGAGTCTGCTGAGATGAGAACACGCGGCTGGAGCCATGTGGCCTGCTGGTGCCCAGCGTAGAGTGGGAACTTGCCACTTTTTTCATTATTTCCTGCATTATTTGTGCATATTTTATATTCCATTATCTTCAGCTCTGCCTCTTTTCATGGGAGATCTATCTGGATTGGTACACAACACATAACTTCTGGATTGGTGCTTAAGGTATCTTAAAATTTTAATGAAGTCAGAATAAGAAGAAAATAACAAAATTTATGTACATGGTGATACATACATGCCTTTAATGCCAACACTAGGGAAACAGAGACAGGTAGATCTTTGTGAGTTCAAGGATAAGGCCAGTCTGGTTTATATAGAGAATTGTGAGCCAGCCAGAGTGAAATAATGAGATCCCGTCACAAAACAAACAAACAAACAAACAAAAGCCTGGTGGTGGTGGCACATACCTTTAAACCCAGCACTCAAGAGGCAGAGGCAGGTGGATTTCTGTGAGTTTCCAGGATAGCCAGGACTACACAGAGAAATCATGTCTTGAAAAAAACAAATAAAAAACAATCTAACTAAAACAATGTTGGTAGTATTTACCTGTAATCTCAACACTCAGGAAGTTGGGGAAGAATTATGAATCTGTTTGCTTGAATTGTTGGGGTTTAAAATTTTCTATAGAGGGCTGGTGAGATGGCTCAGCGGGTAAGAGCCCTGACTGCTTTTCCGAAGGTTCAAATCCCAGCAACCACATGGTGGCTCACAACCACCCATAATGAGATCTGACGCCCTCTTCTGGTGTGTCTGAAGACATCTACAGTGTACTTATGTATAATAAATAAATACATCTAAAAAAAATTTTCTATAGAAACCACTCAAAGACAGACTTCAGTTAAAAATGGCTGGTTTATTAAATGCATACCCCAAGACTATCAGGGTCAGAGCTTAGACTCAGAAGCTAGACTGGACCTTGAACATTTCTCAGGGCAAATTTATTTTTTTTTTCTTTTTTTTTTTTCTCTCTGTTCTTCAGGGCAAATTTATAAAAGAAAAAGCCCACTATAAGCTCATGTCCAAGTGCAAGAAGTGCTGCCTGGTGGTCTGCTCTGACTCAAGCTAATTTGGCTAGCTAGACTGAACAGTTCCAACTGACCTTTACTGTGATTGGTCCTCAGTGGAGCTTAGGGTTGTGGAAGTTCTTGTTTGTTTGTTTGTTTGTTTGTTTTTGTTTTTGTTTTTTGTTTTTCTAGACAGGGTTTCTCTGTGTAGCCCTGGCTGTCCTGGAACTCACTCTGTAGATCAGGCTGGCCTCGAACTCAGAAATCCGCCTGCCTCTGCCTCCCAAGTGCTGGGATTAAAGGCATGTGCCACCACACTCGGCTGGTTGTGGAATTTCTTAAGATTAACAAAACTCAGAACACACAGAACATAACAGGGTATGTGGTCAGCATGACCCTGCTGTGAATTGAGTTATTTTTCTGTCAATAATATTAAATAGCTGGCAGGCATGGAACAAAATGGCTACAGCTATGCTAGGCAGACAGGCCTCAACAGAATCATGTAGCAAATACATACATACATACATACATACATACATACATACATACATACATGCATACACACATACTATTGCACACATATTTACTTATCCTCTTTGTGGTGGTGACTCTGGGTTCTTTTCGTGTTAATATTTTAAATTGGAATTGCACATCTGAACTTATATTAATCTCTGGTCTTCAAGGAGTAGTCCACCCTATAAGAGGTTGTCTTATGTGGGACCCACTCCAATTTCTTACCAGCTTAACAGGGAAAGGAAAGTTAGAGAAGAGAGTGTGTAGGGCCAGGAAGAGGAGGGAGTCATTGATTGCCACGTGATGGGCTAGCTGGTCTCAAGTACCTTAGCATTGCTTACCAATGAGTTAGCCGGGGCCACACACTGAGAATGACTGTGAAGGAAGGGACTTGATGAAAGAAACTTTCCCTTCATCTTCAGCATCCAACAACATACATCATTATGTATTGTGTTCTGTATTGGAGTTGGCATGGTATATTCTAGAATCTTGGCAGTAATCTATGTAATGCCATACTGGGCTTCTCTATGATATTTTGTGGTCTTGTATTGAAATATGATCTACCTGTATAACTTAGGCTGTTTTTAAACTTAGAATCCTCCTGCCTCAGTCTCCCAAGTGCTGGGATTGTAGGCATATGCCACCACATTGGACTCATATTTTGTTTTCAAATGGGATTTCATGTTTCCAAAATGGCCTCCAACTTTATATGCAGCCAAAGACAACCTTGAACTTCCTATCTTCCTGTCATTATCGTCGGAGTTCTGAGATTACATGACCAAGCCTGATTTATCCTGTACTGGGAATCAAACCCCAAGCTTCATAAATGCTAGGTAAGCCCTCTACCAACAGAGCCATATGCTTAGCTTTTCATCTGGAATCGCTCCTATTTTTAAAAGATTTTCGTGAGAGAAAAAGGAAGTACGTCAATGTATTTCTAACTAGCAGTGTTTTTTTTCCAGATTTATTTATTTATTTTATGTATATGAGTACACTGTATCCATCTTTACCAAGTTCTATTGAAGGTTAAATACTTCATTTCTGATGTCTTAAATAAGGATAACAATGAACTCTAGTCGGTCTCATTATGAGTACAAATGAGAGAAAAACCTAAAAGGCTCTGAGAATTGAATCTGAATTTTTTGTTTTCTTTTGTTTTTCAAGGCAGAGTTTCTCTGTATAGACTTTACTTTCCTGGAACTCACTCTGTAGACCAGGCTACCCTAGAACTCACAAAGAGTCACCTGCCTGTTTCCTAGTGTGGGGGTTAAAGCCATGCATCACCACTGCCTGGCTTGGACCTGAAATTTAAGAAGCACTCTAACTTTAGCTGTTCCTTTAAAAATAGGTATAGCTGTGCAGTGGTGGCGCATGCTTTAATCCCAGAACTTGGGAGGCAGAGGCAGGTAGATTTTTGAGTTCAAGGCCAGCCTGGTCTACAGAGTGAGTTCCAGGACAGCTAGGGCTATACAGAGAAATCCTGCCTCAAAACAAACAAACAAACAAATATAAAACAACATTTTATAATTATCATCTCTGTTACTGTGGGAAGAATAGACCCAGATCTTGTTTGGTTTCAGTTTCTGTAAGATTTTTTTTCACATCTAGGTCCACTTTCCAAATAGACTAATGGTAAGTCCCAGTAGAGACTAATTCTCCCATTGGCTTTGATAGGCAGAGGCCTGCTGCCTTGATCATGAGGATCCAAGAGTCTTGAGACATGCTCCCCTAACATAACTGCAGCCATTTTGTTGTATGCCTGTAGCCAGCCATCTTGTGCTGTTACAAAGAAACTCTCTCATGTGCTGTTACTAGGAAACTTTCTCATACCTCAGTTGATTGCATATTCTGTTATGTTCTCTGTTTTGTTGTTCTTGGAAAGCAGTCACAGTAGAGGTCAATTAGAACTGCTTTATGTAGTTAGCCACAATAAGCTTGGCTCTGCACCAACCACCTGGCAGCACTTTCTGCACCTGTGTATGAGCTTTTTTGAGGTTTGCCCTGTTGCATGTACTTTTTGATTACACAGCTTTGTGTTCCTGGCTTCTTCTGGATGCACTTACACATCTACCCAGGAGCTATCTCAGACCCTCAAATAGAAAACACACACACAAAAACACATATACATACACACAACCACATATACACACTAGTTATTCTCAAAATGCCTTTGCTAACTCAATGACTGAGCACTCCTAAATCTTCTTCTGCTACGCCAGGCCCAGTCAGGAAAGTGGCAGAGGCCACTTCCCCAAACTCACATGGCTGTTGGGTTTATCTCCTCTGCTACTGTGCCCCCGTCCTCAGTCTCCCCTGATTCTCCTGCATCCTTCCTGCTCAATTTTCAACGTCTAGCCCCATGCTCAATTATTGGGTATTAGCAACTTTATTGATAGATCAAAAACCAATTGAGGACAAGGACCTTCAGCATCAGTAAACAGATTCCCAATCAAAGCATAAGAACCACCCTCTACATTGCCCTAGGGATTTCAACACAAGGGACACACCTGCACCAATATAAGATGCCATTTGGAATAGTACTTCCATTTTGAATAAAGGTCCAATAAAGTTTTAAGTTCCTGAGACCTCCCTGGGAATTGGCAAAGAGTCATGTACATGGATAACTGACATCCTGGTTGGCAAGTTAAGAAGTGATTGCCTTTGACACAGTTGAATAACCCAACCAATTGAAACAGGATAAATACACAAGACGTGTTCCTAAGGAAGGCTTCTATCCCTAAATCCTGAGTGGCGGAATGACTTGGCACAGATGTCTATAGATTTCAGGCTTAAAAACTCGGCAACGGGGGCTGGTGAGATGGCTCAGCGGTTAAGAGCACTGACTGCTCTTCCAAAGGTCCCGAGTTCGAATCCCAGCAACCACATGGTGGCTCACAACCATCCATAATGAGATCTGACGCCCTCTTCTAGTGTGTCTGAAGACAACTACAGTGTACTTACATATAATAAATAAATCTTTAAAAAAAAAAAAAAAAACTCGGCAACATTCTGGCTTGGGGTTGAAGTCCATCTAGCTCCTGAGTCTAGTCTACATCCCTGATCCATCGGTCCTGGGGCAAGTGTTCAATAAACTATCCAGGTCTGACAGAGATCGGTGTTCTTGTGGCTTGTGGGGCAACACCCGAACCTCAACAGGGAGCTCATGACAACAGCCCTCACATTTAGCTCTGGGAAAGTGATCTGCACAGGAGCTAAAAGATATGAGGATGAAGTTTCCACACTACCCCACGGTCAGCTCACTGGGTAAGAAAAGGACCACTTGTATGAAAGCTTGCAGGAGGAGCAACATGCCAAACAGACTTCACACAATACTGAGCTATATCCCACAGTTTATAGTCCCCTGGGTTAGGATAAAGGATTAGGATATAGTGCTCGGGGCCATCAAGGAACTTAACTGGACTATTAGAACTTTTAAAAAAAATTGTTAAAAATGAAAAGCCAACAGCAAGCTTCTGCAGTCATGACAAGGTGTCATAAACCTAGGGACATTGTTGTGGGCTTTCCTCATTGGGGATAAGAGGGTAGAGCATCTAAACGGGACATTTCCGGATTTGCTCAGGACGCATCTTTGAAAAGACTCCTCTTGGGGCTCAGCAGTTAAGAGCAGTGACTGTTCTTCCAAAGATCCTGAGTTCAAATCCCAGCAATTCCATGGTGGCTCACAACCATCTGTAACGGGGGTCTGATGCCCTCTTCTGGTGTATGTGAAGATAACTACAGTTTATAATAATAAAAAATAAATCTTTGGGCTGGAGCGAGCAGAGCAAGCGGGGTTGACCAGAGTGAGCAGAGGTCCTAAATTCAATTCCCAACAACCACATGAAGACTCACAACTACAGTGTACTCATATACATAAAATAAATAAGTAAATCTTAAAAAGAAAAGAAAAGAAAAGAGAAGAGAAGGGAAGGGAAGGGAAGGGAAGGGAAGGGAAGGGAAGGGAAGGGAAGGGAAGGGAAGGGAAGGGAAGGGAAGGGAAGGGAAGGGAAGGGAAGGGAAGGGAAGGGAAGGGGAAAGGGGAAGGGAGGGAAGACCCCTCTTTCCTGGATCTCCTGCAGGGGAAGCCCTGGGCTGATGTTTGCTCTTTCAACATAAAATGAGTAGGAGAGCTGGTGCTCTCCTTGTTTTGGATGAGGAGCAAACGCTTCTGAAAGGTGACAGCAGTTTCTCCCCATGTGGAGATGCACCAATTCTTCATTTCTTCCTATGAACACGACTGCCAATGTGCTTATTTATATCTGATAAATTGATTGAGGAAGCTTACATTATCTAAATTTATATTTTTCTGATATATTAAGCTTGTAAGATGCATATTACTTCATTTGCTCAATATTCTAGATATTTTTCTTTTGTTAATAGCTTTTTATATTTTAAGTATTTTGCCAATTTATGCTAAAATATTTGTCAAGATTACTATTTTCATGGGTTTTTTTGTTGTTTGTTTGTTTGTTTGTTTGTTCTTGAGACGGAGTTTTTCTGTGTAACCCTTGTCCAGAAACTCTGTAGACCAGGCTGACCTCAAACTCAGAGATCTGCCTACCTCTGTCTCCCAAGTTCTGGGATCAAAGGCCTGTGCTGCCACCTCCTGGATCTATTTATTATGTTTTAAAGGAGGCTTTTAAAAACAATTTAAAATGGTTGGTACATAGTCAGTGGGTCCATTTTTCCCGTTATCTTTGAAAATTTGGAATCTTGCTTGGTGTCTTAGATAGGGTTTTACTGCTGTGGACAGACACCATGACCAAGGCAACTCTTATAAGTACACCACTTAATTGGGGCTGGCTTACAGGTTCAGTCCATTATCATCAAGGTTGGCAGTATGCCAGCCTCCAGTCAGGCATGGTGCAGGAAGAAATGAAGAGTTCTACATCTTCATCTGAAGGCTGCTAGAAGACTGGCTTCCACGAAGCTAGGATGAGGGTATCAAAGCCCACACCCACAGTGACACACCTAATCCAACAAGGCCACACCTATTTCAACAAGGCCTCCTAATAGTGCCACTCCCTGGGCCAAGCAAACACATTTAGGAAGGCATCAGCCCTTACAGTACATGATGTAATGCTAACCTCCATTTTGCTCCTGCTTTTTTTTTTTTAGGTCTTACATTGTATTGAGAAAGAATTGTGACTTTTTGATTTGTCTAGAGTGTGCTCTGTGTGTTGGGAGTGTCCTGTAGTCCTGGTACCCAAGGGTAGCCACTGGTTACCGTGCCTGTCAAGCACAAATAATATTTAAATTAATTGCATAGAGCAGGTCTAGACTCTTATTTCAGTGTAAGGTAAGTTCTTTTTCAAACCACCAGTCAGTATCCAAACGACACTTCCTGAAGGATGTTCTCTGCCCCAGGCTCTTGATTTTTTACATTGAGTTCTTTGCATGTATCTAAATGAACCCTGGGGCCTTTCTATTGTCTATAGGTCTCTGATCCCAGAAACACCAATTCCTAAGCAAACACGGGACAACTGTTCCAGACATAGGCAGCAATGTGTACTTCAGCACTGTTTAAAATTGGGTATCAATGGTAAGCATCTAACAAGAGGTTTTTGTAGAGGAATTTTAATCCAGCAACAGCTACTCTGGCTAGAATACAGATGTTGTGCCAGGAGACGTTCGTGAACCCCAAGGAACCGAATCTGATCCAATCACACTAGGGTCTCCTTATCCAAGCCTGAGCTTGGGCCACACCACTGTCTCTGATGGTGAGAACAGGAGAGGGTCCCAAGTGACCCGTCCAGCAGGTCCAGTTATTCGAGGATCTCGAGGGGACCTCCTCCTAATAACCAAATGGGGGGTAGAGAGAGACGAGGGTCTTGTAAGAGTAAGGACACGGAAACCGTTCTGAAGTTGTATCAGGACCCTAATGTATTGAAAAAGGTCTAAGGCTTAAATGCACAAGCAAAAGGGGAAGTACAGACACTTATCAGTGGGAGGGGTGGGGCAATACAAGCAAAAGGAGAAGTACTTATGGGAGGGGGGCAATAGAAATTCTTTCTTTTGGCAGCTACACGGGGAAGCAAGAACTTGGTGGTATCAGGGTGTGGTCAGGACATCGGTGATGACCTAGGGCTGGAACCTCCCGTGGTTCCCGGAATCCATGTGTCCGTGGCCCGCTTTTGACCCCTTTTTCTTCTCGGTGGGAGAGGCCCAATTCAGAGATCAAGAGTTGTCTTAATAGCTCCCAACACCCAAGCCCAGTTTTAGGTAAGCATTTATAGAGGGAAAAAAAGGGGTATCTAGCCTAGTACACATCAGACTGGTGGGCAATTACACCCTTTAACATAATTGGCTGGTGCTGAGAGCCTAACTATAAACTTAACTTCTGTTTTCCTCCTGATTGGTGGTTGTTAGGAAGTGAAGTGTCAGGGGCGGGCTTGTAACCTGAGGGTACAGATTTGCTGGGGAGCAACCTGGAAACTGATACTAGATGCAGGTCTTGTTGGGAGGTAACCTGGAAACTGGTGCTAGATACCAGCCTGTTAATTAACTTGAGTTCAACCTTAGGTCAGGTTCTTTAAGATGGAGTCTCAACCCAAAAGATTTGATCTCTCACAGACAACCCTTTAATTCCAGGGGCCAGAGGCAAGCAGATCTTTGAGAGACCAGCCTGGTACTGATCAAGTTCTAGGTACAAAAAAGATTAGGTCTAGGTGTTGTAGTACATGCCTTTAATCCCAGCACTCAAGAGACAGAGGCATGCAGATTTCTGAGTTCCCGTCAGTCAGTTCAGTGAAGTCACTGAGTTGAGAGGCAGCACAGGGGGGTTGAGTTCTCCGCAGTTCAACAGATGGCAGTGCAGTTTGTGGAGTTCAGAGGCAGTTTTTACCAGGACAGTTTTACAGAGACAGGTTGTTTGTAGAGAGAAAAAGCTAGACGCAGGTGAAGACAGAACAAGCCAGAGGAGAAGGAGCCAGAAGATTAGAACAGATTGCCGAGTTAGTTTGAGACCCAGCAGAGCAATTCAGTCAGAAGCAAGAAGCCAGTTGGAATCAATGAACTTGGAGTAGAGCTGAATCACAGCTGAGTTGATCCAGTTAGCCAGAGTTCAGAAAGAGCTAGAAAGAGTGAGTTCACTCAGCACTAAGCCTCCGAGATAACAATCACATCAGGCAAATAAAAGATACATTTACAGGTAATGATTCAAGTGACATGTGTATTAGTCAGTGTTCTGCTGCTGTGAAGAGACACCGTAACAACAACAGCTCTTACAAACTAAAGTACTTAGTTGGGACTGCCTTACAGTTTCAGAGGTTTAGTCCATAGTCGTCATGGCAGATAATAATGACCACACGCAGGCAGGCATAGTGCTAGAGAAGTAGCTGAGAGGTTAGCATCTGAATCTATAGTTAGCAAGGAGGGAGGAAGGGAGACAGAAAGACAGACTATGGGCTTTTTGAAACCTCAAAGCCCACTCCCAGTGATATACTTCCTAATCCTTTCAAATGGTGCCCCTCACTTGAGACCAAGCGTTCACATCTATGAGTCTATGGGGGCCATCTTTATTCAAACCTTCACATTCCATTCCCTGACCCCTATAGGCTTGTAGCAATATCATAATGCAAAAATGCATTCAACCCAGTTCCAAAAGTCCCCATAGTCTATCCCAGTCTCAACACTGTAAAAGTTTAAAGACTCTTCAGAGACTCAAGGCAATCTCTTAACTTTAACTCCAGTGAAATCAAAATCAAAAAGCAGATCGATAACTTCCTATACACAATGGCAGAAAGCATGTCTTACCATTCCAAAAGCGGAGGGAAGGAAGCCTAGTGAGGGAATCCTGGACCAAAACAAGACTTAAAGCAAGCAGGGGAATTTTTCAAATTCTGTATCTCTACATCTGACGTCAAAGTGCTCTTCAAATCTCCAACCCCTTTCAGCGTTGTTGACCGCAACATATTTCTTTCCCTTTAGCTGTTTCCAAACGTGTTAGCAGCCTTCCTCAGCAGAGATCACATGACATTAGCGACTTGACTTCCACATTTTGGGATCCACAGGGTAATCTAGGCCTCACCCTCTCAGATGCACAAAATGGCCTCTCTGAGCCTCCATGAAAGGACACTCCTGACACATGCCTGAGCCTCCATGAAAGGACACTCCTGACACATGCCTGACCTCAGTGGTTCTTCTTAGCCATGATGGAAGATTCCGTAAGCCCTTGAATCTTTGACTCTACGGCAAAGCTGCCAAGTCCTGCTGTTTGCTAGGGTTGGCACAAGGCTCCCTGCCAAGTCCTGCTGTTTGCTGGGGTTGGCACAAGGCTCCCTGGTTCTGCTGCTGACCACTTTCCTCACTGCTTATGATTTTATTTAATTACTTTTTACAAGTTAGAAGCTTAGCTGGGTGGGGTCTTATCCTGAGGTCACCACTCCTATCATTTGGTGTAGCATTTGGCTTTTCTTTAAACTTTCTCTCTTTCCCTCCCTCCCTCCCTTTCTTTCTTTCTTTCTTTCTTTCTTTCTTTCTTTCTTTCTTTCTTTCTTTCTTTCTTTCTTTCTTTCTTTCTTTCTCTCTCTCTCTCTCTCTCTCTCTCTCTCTCTCTCTCTTCCTTCCTTCCTTCCTCCCTCCCTCCCTCTCTCTCTCTCTCTCTCTCTCTCTCTCTCTCTCTCTCTCTCTCTCTCTCTCTCTCTCTCTCTCTCTCTCTCTCTCTCTCTCTCTCTCTCTCTCTCTTTTGGTTTTTCGAGACAGGATTTCTCTATGTAGCCTGTCCTGTCCTGGAACTCACTCTGTAGGCCAGGCTGGCCTCAAACTCAGAAACCCACCTGCCTCTGCCTCTGCCTCCTGAGTGCTAGGATTAAAGGTGTGCGCCACCACACCCAGCTTTTTTTTTTTCTTCTTCTCCTCCTATACATTTTGTATCTTTCCTTGATCAGCTTGCTTCTTTTCATTATAGATCTGTGTAAGAGTAGCCAGCAAACATGACACAAGAGTCAATACCAGCCTGTCTTGAAATTTCCTCTGCTGCTGCCACTAATCCAGTTTAACCCCAGGCAGATTTTTTGGGCAAGGGCAGAAAGAAGCCATATCCTTCAAAATATCACAAGAATGGTCTCTAGGCCATGTAAGCAGTATTCTTCTCCTCTGAGCCCTGGTGAGCCAGGCTGTCATAGTCTACATTGCTCTCAGTACCTCTGTCCTCCATGCTCATGGAGGTCCATTAAGGGGTATATGCCCATTAAGTCTCAATTAAAGGGTTTAACCGCTTTTTCTAGTCCAGCGTTCTAAGTCCACATTCTGCCAACAGCAGCATGGTCAAGACTACCCCAGGAGTTGTGTATATTTGGGAGCCTTTGTGCAGCTATAGCTGCCACAACAATGCTGTCTTTACCATATCCCCATCCCAGGAGAGCATTCTAACCTTTCTAGCCTCTTTAATCCTAACTGTTTGGCCCCGCAGCCAGAGTGGCTCCCTCTTCTCAGCTCAGCCCTCAGCAAGGGCAGCGAGGGCTTTAGAGAACAGCACCACACCCTCTACTCCTGGATACACATCTGGTCCAAAGTACTGGAGCAAATGCAGGATGGAAGATGCTTTTACAGCCTTGATCAGTTAAGTCTTTTCATTTCAACCTTTAACCTCTCGGGAGAAGGAACAGTGAGACTGTTCAATCAAGTGGGTAGGGACAGTGGGAGGGACTTCCTTTGCTTTCCTTTCCAACCCCACCCCATCCCAACAGAAGGTGAAAGTGGCTGGTCTTTTCTTACCGCTAAACTACAATTCACTCTGAG
Source organism: Mus musculus (assembly GCF_000001635.26). NCBI lineage: Eukaryota > Metazoa > Chordata > Mammalia > Rodentia > Muridae > Mus > Mus musculus. The sequence continues at coordinate 47,576,751 of NC_000080.6, read as the reverse complement.
ATTTAATGTGAGCCATTCTCTCTCTCTTTCTCTCTCTCTCTCTCTCTCTCTCTCTCTCTCTCTCTCTCTCTCTCTCTCTCTGTGTGTGTGTGTGTTTCTTTTTTTCCCTCTTCTAATATGATCTGGCAATTTTTTTTCAGAAGTCTGAGCTCTGAGGGCAGCTCCATCCCCTCCTGGTGCAATATACAACACCCCTCCTGTGTTTTCTTCTTCAACCTAGGTAGGTAGGGATAGTTTGTAAACTCATAATACATGTTTCATATTTTTAATTGTTTATTTTAACTTTACGTGCACTGGTGTTTTTCTTGCATGTATGTTTGTGTGAGGGTGCCAGATCCCCAGGAGCTGGAATTACAGACCATTGTGAGCTTCCACGTACATACTGAACTTGGGTAATTGAACTTGGGTCCAATAGCAGATGCTCTTAACTGCTGAGCCATCTCTCCAGCACGTTCCTGTACATATCTCCTGTACACCTTCCATTTTAAAATATGTGAATACAAGCCGGGCCGTGGTGGCGAAGGCCTTTAATCTCAGCACTTGGGAGGTAGAGGCAGGCAGATTTCTGATTTCAAGAGTTCGAGGACAGACTGGTCTACAGAGTGAGTTCCAGGACAGCCAGGGCTACACAGAGAAACCCTGTCTCGAAAAGCAAAACAAAAACAAACAAACAAACAAACCAAAACCAAAACAAAACAAAACAAAAGACAAACCAACAAAAAAAAGTGAATACAGCCTTCTTATCTTCCAGATTCTCGAGCCACAGACCTCCATCCTCCCTTCTCAGAACACTCTGAGCTCCATGGCTGTCTTAGACTGCTTCCGGCTCTCTTCTCAGACCACTTGAGGCTCAATGTGTTGAGTGCAATTCCTCCTGCTTCTTTCCCTTTCTTTCTCACCAACACACAGATGTATTAGAGTTGACAGTAAAGGTCACTTGTCACCATTTTAACCCTTTGAAAAACAAAACCGTCAGAGGGCAAGATCAGAGTCAGCTACCTGCCTACACAGCTTGAAGTGTCCCACGCCAATCTCCTGTTCCCAGGTGGCCTATTCTATGAACTCAGCCGTCTTTGTGTTGTCTGGCTGGAAGCTGCACTTTGTGCTCAAGAGATTGTTTCTGGTCTCCTTCTGGCATCCCTCAGATGCTCTCTAACAGGCATTCTTCCACAAGATATGGATTTCTAGTTTAGTGTGTGTTCTTCACATTGGGGGCCGTAAGGATACTGTTCTCAGCAGACAAAGAGGTTTCTTTTCAACTCTTTAAATGTCTTTTTTTTTTTTAAAAGATTTATTTATTGATTATATGTAAGTACACTGTAGCTGTCCTCAGACACTCCAGAAGAGGGAGTCAGATCTCTTTACGGATGGTTGTGAGCCACCATGTGGTTGCTGGGATTTGAACTCTGGACCTTCGGAAGAGCAGTCGGGAGCTCTTACCCACTGAGCCATCTCACCAGCCCTCTTTAAATGTCTTGAGGGAAATATGACACTCATACATCATACATGATCAGGTCAAGTGTGTCTTATGTTAAAACCTCAAATTCACTTAATTTAGGGTGTGGAATTTGCATTTCAACATCTAATGAAGGTATACCCTTGCTCTGTGTTTAGGTCTGAAATCAGGTCTGGCTATGTAACTTAGGCAGTCTCCTTGCCTCAGCTCCTGAGTGTTAGTGTAAGACTCCAGCGGAGAGCCTTAGCTTACCGGGGACCCCCTGAGTGAACCACGTGGAGCTGAGATCGATGCAAAAAGCAAGAGGAATTTATTGTTCCAGTGCACTGAGGTCGTCCCAGACCCGAAGGAGAGGTGGCGACCCCTGGTGCCCATTTAGGCGAGTTTTTATATGGTTCTCAGGGGCGGAATAGAGCATCAGCAACTAGGCACAATCTGCTTGGTGGAACAGTGCAACCTTTAAACTGATTGGTCGTTAGGGAATGAGGTGACAAGGACTTCACTTGTCTGAAGGTGGGCAGTGGTCCAGTCCTGTGGAATGTGTCTCCACCCGCAGATCAGTTCCCACCCTGTGGTCTGAGGCATGTTATTTAGCCTCTCCCTTCCAGAGGGGCAAGTGTTCCACGACCTTCCCAAAGTTCCTGAGCTGGAACTTTTCACTAGGTTTCTAAGTGTCTTAGAGTTTCCATTGCTGAGAAGAGACACCATGACCAAGGCAACTCTTTTTTTTTTTTTTTAAGTTCCACGTGAGAGAAGTTTATTGTGGTGGAAGGGGGCAAAGGGACATCAGAGATGAAGGGAGAAAAGAGAGAAAAAAGGCCCAAGGCAACTCGTTTTTTGTTTTTGTTTTTAGGTTTATTTATTTATTTTATGTATATGAATAGACTGTAGCTATCTTCACATACACCAGAAGAGGGCATCAGACCCCATTACAGATGGTTTCGAGCCACCATGTAGTTGCTGGGAATTGAACTCAGGACCTTTGGAAGAGCAGTCAGTGCTTTTAGCCACTAAGCCATTTCTCCAGCTCCCAAGGCAACTCTTTTTTTTTTTTTTTAGAGATTTATTTATTTATTATATGTAAGTACACTGTAGCTGTCTTCAGACACACCAGAAGAGGGTGTCAGATCTCGTTACAGATGATTGTGAGCCACCATGTGGTTGCTGGGATTTGAACTCCGGACCTTTGGAAGAGCAGTCGGGTGTTCTTACCCACTGAGCCATCTCACCAGCCCCCAAGGCAACTCTTATAAGGGACAATATTTAACTGAGGCTGGTTTATAGGTTCAGAGCTGCTTCAGTCCATTATCATCATGGCAGGAATCATGGCAGCATCCAGGCAGACATGGCTCAGGAGGAGCTGAGTGTTCTACATCTCGATCAGACTGCTACCAGAAGACTGTTGTCTAGGCAGCTAGCATGAGGGTCTAAAAGCCCACACCCACAGTGACACACCGCCTCCAACAAAGCCATACTTCCTAATAGAGCTGCTCCCTGGGCCAAGCATATTCAAACCGCAATAAACATAGACAGTTATGTCCAGGGGGTGGACCCAGGGCCTCACATCTCTTAGGCAAGTGCCCTGCCACAGAGCCACGTCACTATCCCAGCCTCTCCCTTGCTACCTTCTCTATCAATCTATGTCACAGTCTTCTTTATAGCTTACTATGAGCAGTTGCCTTTCTTTTTTTTTTTTAATTCAAAAACATGTGGATAAATACCTGTCAACCAACTAAAACGCAGGGACTAAGTATTCCAGGTGAGTACTGTGTCATAGATGCTAGGGTGACTACAGCCTTAATCCCTTACCCCTGTGGATTGCACTGACTAAAATAAAGACAATCTGTCAATGATTGTTATGAACTATAGTCATGGCTACAGAGCAAAAACCACTCTGTGCTATGGGACTCTGAACAGGGAGGGTACTTTGTGTTATTGTGGATGTGGAGAGGTCAGGGGTGTAGAGGTCAGGGGTCAGAGGTGAGGTGGTGTGTGAAGCTGGAAGATGACTTAAGGTTGAACTGTCCAAGAAACCAGTGGGTTTTTGATAATTAGTCTCTACTGAAGGGTCTCTGTTCCTCTCCCTTTCTCTCCTTCACTCTCCTTTATTTACAGACACACAGAGTAAGCAACACATCTCTAATCAGGAATTCCTTGTGCTTGCCACTGTCGGAGAAGGTTTTGGAAGTAGACCTGTGGGAATGTGTGACCTTAGAGAACAAAAGATGACCGCTGAAAGTCCTTGCTAGAGTAGCACGCTGGGGACCTTCTGCTAGAAGGTTGTAAGGTTGTGAGGAACACTCCCTTCCCAGAATGACCCCGGAAAACAAGCTTTACAAGGAAGCCTCCACTGCAAGGCAGGTGCAGCTAAGGACCAAGAATGTTTCAGTTCCCTCTTCTGTTGACTAAGACCTCACCTCACCCAGGGCCAACAATGCTGCTTAGGGAAGGTCATGAAACACTTGCCTCTCCAGAAGGGAGAGGCTAATTACCATTTCTAAATCGGGGAATGAAAAGGTCAGCTTGGGCCAACAATGGGTTTAAACCAACCCTTGTTGTTATCAAGGCCTACCCTTAAACTGAATAAAAAGTGTGTGCTTGAGAGATTCGGGGTTGTAGGGCTGGAGAGATGACTCAGAGGTTAAGAGCACCGACTGTTCTTCCAAAGGTCCTGAGTTCAATTCCCAGCAACCACATGGTGGCTTACAACCATCTGTAATGGGATCCAATACACTCTTCTGGTGTGTCTGAAGACAGCTACAATGTGTGCATATACATTAAATAAATCTTTAAGAGAGAGAGATTCGGGGTCAACTCTGCCCCATTGCAGGCCCCCACGCACCCGATCAATCTCCATACCCTTTGGAAGAGTCCCCTCCTTGCTAGAGGTCCACCAAGAACTGCTACAGTTTTATTGGTTGCAGAGGTTTGGTTCACCCTCTAAACATGAAGTTTTGATATATCCTAGTACACCACTCTAGTGTGCACCTGGACCTTTAAAGGATTCCCAGGAGCTAGTCAACTGGCCCTTTAAGAATTCAGAATTTTTTTTTTTTTTTTGGTTTTTCGAGACAGGGTTTCTCTGTGTAGCCCTGGCTATCCTGGAACTCACTTTGTAGACCAGGCTGGCCTTGAACTCAAAAATCCACCTGCCTCTTCCTCCCGAGAGCTGGGATTAAAGGCGTGGGCCACCACGCCCAGCTCCTTTAAGAATTCTTAGCTGGGGGCTGGGGAGATGGTTTAGCAGTTAAGAGTACTGTATTAGTCAGAGTTCTCTAGAGTCACAGAACTTATGGGTAGTCTCTATATAATAAAGGAAGTTATTGATGACTTATAGTCTGCAGCCCAATTCCCAACAATGGTTCAGTAGTAGCTGTGAATGGAAGTTCAAGGATCTAGCAGTTACTCAGTCCCACGCAGCAAGCAGGCGAAGGAGCAAGAGCAAGACTCCCTTCTTCCAATGTCCTTATGTTCTCTCCAGCAGAAGGTGTAGCCCAGATTAAAGGTGTGTTCCACCACATCTTTAATCCCGATGACCTTGAACTCAGAGATTTAATCTTCTGGAATCCATAGCCACTATGCCTCAAGATCTCCATACCAAGATCCAGATCAGAAACTTCTATCTCCAAGCCTCCAGATAAGGGTCACTGGTGAGCCTTCCAATTCTGGATTGTAGTTCATTCCAAATATAGTCTGCTCGCTCTGGCCTAAAGATGTATTTGCTATTATACATAAGTACACTGTAGCTGTCTTCAGACACACCAGAAGAGGGCATCAGATCTCATTACAGAGGGTCTTGAGCCACCATGTGATTGCTGGGAATTGAACTCAGAACCCCTGGAAGAGTAATTAACTCAGCTCTTAACTACTGAGCCATCTTTCCAGTCCGAGGAATGGGTTTTGGACCATGAATTATGTGACTATGTTTTAAACAAGTCACATAATAGTACTCTCATTTCCTCCTAATTACTAGCATGCTTGGCTTACAGAGGGTGTTCCTAAGAGAAGGGGTGTTTGAGAGTGGTGAAACAAATGACTCAGGTCAAATTGTGGGTTACGAGTTGGCAGCCTATGTTCTCTTCCAGACAGCTTTCTCTTGCTATTGTAAAAACTCTCTGGATAGCTCATGTTTTGCAGACCAAATACCCAGTTTTTCATTAACATATCAATTCAGTCTTTACTGCAGGTTCCCTTTGATTGTTCCACATCCCAACCCTGTCTCAGAGTGAGATAGCAAACACATTTTTAAAAAATTATTTATTTATCTATCTATTTATTTATTTTTGTTTTGTTTGTTTTTTTTTTTTTGGTTTTTTTTTTTTTTTGGGTTTTTTTTTTCGAGACAGGGTTTCTCTTTATAGCCCTGGCTGTCCTGGAACTCACTCTGTAGACCAGGCTGGCCTCGAACTCAGAAATTCGCCTGCCTCTGCCTCCCGAGTGCTGGGATTAAAGGCGTGCACCACCACGCCCGGCCTTTGTTTTGTTTTTCAAGACAGGGTTTCTCTGTGTAGCCCTGGCTGTCCTGGAGCTCACTTTGCAGACCAGGCTGGCCTCGAACTCAGAGATCCGCCTGCCTCTGCCTCCTGAGTGCCGGGATCAAAGGCATGCGCCATCACGCCCAGCTTGTGTTATTCTTTAATAAAAGCTGTACAGCTCATCCATGATCCTGAGTTCTGGTTGGTCCTCCTTTTGGATCTTCTCCCTCATTAGGCCTGGAGCTAAATCAGGTAACCACTGTCATATTTCCTTCTGGATTCCTTTCTAGCTCTGTATCTCTGAAGGATGGGTCTTATGACTCCAGATATTCCAAGTTATTCACACACTAAAAGGTTATTGTTTTTGTTTGGGTTTTGCCTTGTTTTAAAAACATGGTCTAGCCAATTTTAAACTTTCAAAAACTGTTCAAGTTTAGGGGAAACTATTTGGAAAATGATACAGGGAGTTTGATTTTTTTGTTTTTTTGTTTTTTGTTGTTGTTGTTTGTTTTTCAAGACAGGGTTTCTCTGTGTAGCCCTGGCTTGATTTTTTTTATTTTTCTTTTTTTGATTACTCTTCTAATCCCAATTGTATTTAAACAGACCCTGGAGAAGGGGCAAAGTTAGCCAGGTTGTAGTCACCAACTTTTGATTATAGGCAACTGGCTCCTATAACCCAGGCTCTAGGCCCTACATGGCTACTGACCCTGTCCTTTCTAAGGCAGACTTCAGTCTCAAGGTGGAGTGTGAGGAAAACATCAGTTGGTACCCAGCAGGCAGCTCTGAGTGCTGGCAGTGTGACTTGGGAGAAAGAGTTCAGACCTTATCAGTGGACACCCTGATGAAGCCATTCTTGAGAATCATTGGTCCAACTGGACCTCCGGCTTTACTTCTGTTCCCTTCTATGGTTTAGAGGCATATCAAAAAAAATTTTTTTTCTGATATAAACCTCCTCTTTCTGAAGAATCTTTTTTTTTTGAAAAAAAAAAAAAAAACCACCCAAATCTTTATTGTATAGAATATATATAAAATCCTCCAAGATGCTACTCTCTCATTTCCCCATCTTCCTCTTCTTCTTCAATGCCTCTGATGTAGAGGACATTATTACACCTTTTTAGAACTTCACCTAGATGTTCAGACAGCTCCCCATCTATGTACTCTTCTGTATTTGCAAGCTGCATGTTCATGTAGCCATCCATGGAGACCAGGTACTCCATGCCCCACTTAAGTTTCACCATCACTGGCTTTCCTGTCAGTCCATTGAGAGAAGTCTTGGGATTGAGGGGTAAACTCATCGCGACCACTGGCGAGCGCTGCACCCCACTAGCTGTCGACCCCGCCGCTGCCCGCCCCTCGTGACGGTGACCGGAGCGGCTGCTGCTACACGCAAGCGACCCGCGCTAAGAGAAAATCCTTTCTGAAGAATCTTAGGAGGAAATCCTAACTATCGAGTTCAAATTCTCTTAGAACATGACCCAGAGGAGAGGGAAGGACAGAAGCCAATAGAACTCAGTTTTCTGGCTGTGCTTACAGCTAGATTTCTGTGATTACACGCTTGAAATCTGTTAGCTCACGAGGCTGCCACAGGAGGACTGGAACTCGAGGGAAATGGAGGCTACGTAGAAGCACTATCCATTAAAAGCTGATTTCAAAAACATTTATCGCCGGGCGTGCGCCCAGCACTTGGGAGGCAGAGGCAGGCAGATTTCTGAGTTCGAGGTCAGCCTGGTCTACAGAGTGAGTTCCAGGACAGCCAGGGCTATCCTGTCTCAAAAAAAAAAAAAAAAAAGAAAAGAAAAGAAAAAAACCCCACATTTATCTTTGATTTACATCTTCAGTTTGTTTGTTTGTTTGTTTGTTTGTTTTTACTGATGTCGGGAGTGTTAGCCTGCTATGGGAGGTTTTTGCTCAACCCTCTCTGGTTATGGAGGTATAGCAAGTATATCCCCAACCAAGACAAAGTCGGGCAGAGGCGTTAAAAGATTTTCTTCAAATTCCACAGCTTTTAAGAAGGAAGGTGAGTCAAACTTCAGTTAGTTTGAGATCCAACTCTCTCCCAACCTTGCTCCTTGCAGTTTTAGCCCAAAACCTAAAAGTAACCTTAATGAATGAAATGAAATCCCTTGTTCTGTTCCCGCACCTTCACTGAGAATGCTTGGGCACTTATTACTGTATTTTGCATAACGTAGAGGCTTCGTTTGGCGCCACTCCAAGGGTTGAACTGCGCAGCCGCCAAGGAGTGTGGGAAGTAGGACAAGAAGATCCCTGGTTCCTAGATTCTCCGCCTCTGAGCTCCAGCCCCAACCTCTGGACCGCCCCCTTTCCCGCCCCGGCCTTCAGGCCCCGCCTCCGAGCCCAGGATGCACCTGGATAAAAACAAAATCCCACGTGACTGGCCCTGAGCTCAGATCATCATGGCGTCTCCCAGTGGGAAGGGATCTTGGACGCCCGAGGCTCCTGGTTTTGGGCCGCGGGCGCTAGCACGGGACCTGGTGGACTCGGTGGACGACGCCGAGGGCCTTTACGTGGCTGTTGAGCGGTGTCCTCTGTGCAACACCACTCGCCGGCGGTTGACTTGCGCCAAGTGCGTCCAGAGCGGTGATTTCGTCTATTTCGACGGCCGCGACCGGGAGAGGTACGGCGGCCGCCACGGCCCTATTGTTTCTGCTTCTCTGATTCCTCTGGCCCAGCCACCAGAGGCTGGAGGCTGGACACCCTAGGCCGGGCCCAGGAGCCCTGCGAGTGTGGAAAAGAGAATGGAGCTGCTTTGCGCTGGCGCTTTGTTGCCAGTGGCAGGGTGGGGGTGGGTGCTAGGTGAACGTAGGTTGCTGTTCCCCACCACCCACCAGAGTTTCTCTAGGGTCCTCTTGGGTACTTGGGGAAAGGAAATACAGTCCTTCTGGAGAAGTCTGTGTAGAGGAGTCTTAGTTCTCCCATTCAGAAGCGTAGTTTTACCTTTTCCCGTCTTCAGACATAAATACATTTTACAGAAGGAATCCGCAGAGAACTAAATTGGTTAGGAGGGCTTGAACCTTGGTTGTCTGTGTCACAGGTGGATACAGCTCTTTGTGAACGAGGACCAGGACTAGGTTACTTCCTTCTGTAATCCCAAAGTTGATTTTGTCACTGGGGATACTGGACTGTGTTTTTGAGTTGCAAGTCCTTAGTTAAAAGAACTGCGTTTAAGGAAATATTTTGTCTTTCTTTTGAATTAAGATATTAGAAAACTGAATGCTTAGCTGAAGAATCTTTTACTCCTAACGTTTGTTTCAACAATAACGAAATAGGTAACTTTTTAGTATGTTTGTTTGAGACAGTGTCTCACTATGTAGCTCTCTCTGGGTGGCCTGGAACTCACTATATAAATAAGACTTGCCTGGAACTCGGAGAGATCCTTCTGCCTCTGCTTCCTGAGCGCTGGGAAAAGTGTGTGTGCTATTATGTCCAGATAAAACAATTTTTTAGTCCTAAATTTGAAGCATTTATTTTTTTACAACAACCCATGCAAGTTATTGCCAGCCGATTACTTGAGGAGACTTGTACGTAGTAAATGCCTTGTTCCAAGGCCCCAAACAGTTAAAACCCAGACATCCTGGATCCATATACGGGTGCATTTAACTGCAAGGCTATGTAACATGTAAATTTTGGGGGTGTTTTAATCCCCATTATTCCTGTGAATGGGGCTCATTTCTTTTTCTTCTGAAAATACTGGTGTAACAGCATCTTTTTAAGTTCATTGCTGTTTTATGGATCCACATGATGATTTTAGTACGTTATAGCTCTAAAAGTTAAACCAGTTTTGTTTTAAGAAAAACAAGTAGGAGATAGGAATGTCTCATTGTTGAGTCTTATGAAATATTTAGCTTCTACATTTTCCTATTTTTAAGATTTATTTATTTTATGTATATGAGTACACTGTTGCTGTCTTCAGACACACCAGAAGAGGGTGCCAGATCTCATTATGGATGGTTGTGAGCCACCATGTGGTTGCTGGGAATTGAACTCAGGACCTTCGGTATAGCAGTCAGTGCTCTTAACTGCTGAGCCATCTCTCCAGCCCACATTTTCCTATTTTTACTCTTGTAATTTCAATACCATCTAGATGCTGAAGACTGCCACTTTTTTTTGGGGGGGGGGTGTTTGAGACAGGGTTTCTCTGTATAGCCCTGGCTATCCTGGAACTCACTTTGTAGACCAGGCTGGCCTCGAACTCAGAAATCTGCCTGCCTCTGTCTTCTGAGTGCTGGGATTAAAGGCGTGCGCCACCACGCTGGGCTTGAAGACTGCCACTCTTGAATATCCAACCCAGACGAGCATGCTATCCAGTACTGTGTTTGACTTTAACTCCTTTTGTCTCCTGTTTGTGATAGTAATCACTATTTTTAAAAATTCTTTTAAAAAGGATTTATTTAATGTATGTGAGTACACTGTCACTCTCTTCAGACACAGAAGGGCATCAGATCCCATTACAGATGTTGTGAGCCACCATATGGTTGCTGGGAATTGAACTCAGGACCTGTGGAAGAGCAGTCAGTGCTCTTAATGGCTGAGCCATCTCTCAAGCCACGTAGTAATCACTATTTTAACATGGCAATCTGAACTCCTAGTTTTATATTAATAAATGTGTTTTTCACATCATCTCTATACAGTAAATTGCAATACCCTCCTTTTATTCAGACTAAAAAAACCTTCCAGTCCTCAGTAAGCCACCATATCTAATCTCATCAGCAGATTCTAGCTCTTCAAAGTTTCCCCTAAATCTGATCCTTTCCAAGAGGATTATTGCTTCCCATCCCCTTCTTGTGTAGTTAACCTGTTACAGAGGTAATGCCACGCCACTCTTCTGTTCATACTTTCTGATGGTTCTGTTTTACTCAAAGTGAAAGCTGCAATCTTACTTTGTTTTGTTATTGTTTCTGTGAGTCAGGGTTTCTCTGTATAACATCCCTGGCTGTCCTGGAACTCACTTTGTAGACCAGGCTGGCCTGGAACTTAGAGATTGACCTGCAGAGACATGTACCACCACGCCCAGCCTTGATTCTTCAAGCCTGGGTTCCTCTGTGTAGCCCAGACTGTCATGGATGTTATTCTGGAAACTAGGCAGGCCTGAAACTCACTGAGATCGCCCGCCTCTGCCTCTGCCTCTGCCTCTGCCTCTGCCTCTGCCTCTGCCTCTGCCTCCTGAGTGCTGGGACTAATTTCATGTGCCATCACCACCTGGCAAAAGCTGCAATCTTGAGCCAAAGTTCCAAATATAATTCCTTTGACCTAATCTCTTGTTATTTTTCTTCCTTATTAAGGGAGAAAATGGTTTCCTGGCTTCCCTGTCAGTTCAAGAACATCCCTGCCTCAGAGCCTTTGAAGTTACAGATAGCTAAGAACTCTTGTAGTAACCATGGCTGCTTCTGTTTCCTTCAGAACTCTGCTTACATATTAAAGATTCTTTGGACCCTTTAATGCTCTTATTCCTACTTATGTGCCTTATTGTCTTATCACCATGTGATAACTTACTGATTGTCTGATCCCCTCGGGTGTAGACTCTGAGGGCAAGATAGTATTTTGTAAACTATTGTATCCTCATATAGCAGACTAAAGAATTTAGTTTTTTTTAAAGATTTATTTATTATTATACATAAGTACATTGTAGCTGTCTTCAGACACCCCAGAAGAGAGTGTCAGATCTCATTATGGGTGGTTGTGAGCCACCATGTGGTTGCTGGGATTTGAACTCAGGACATTTGGAAGAGAAGTCAGTGCTCTTACCTGCTGAGCCATCTCTCCAGCCCCCAAGAATTCAGTCTTTTAGTCCTCCTAAGACCACTTTTCTGGTTGTTTTTTTAGACAGGATTTCTCCGAATCGTGGCTGACCTCAACCTCCCATCTGCCTCTGCATCCTGCCTGCTGTATAAAAGGTGTGAGGAACAGACCACTGGCCAGCCCTGAGCCTCCTTCTGTTATCATTTACAGTCCCCTGGTTACTAAAGCCAGAAGTCTGAGAGTTTTCTTGAACTTTACTTTTTCCCTCTAACTCAAGGCAGCAGCCAGTTTAATTCAGTCCAACCCCAGAGAATATCTTGAGTCTGTCTACCATCCCTCATTCCTAGATTGGGGGCTGGAGAGATGGCTCAGCAAGTAAGAGCACTGACTTCTCTTCCGGAGGTCCTGAGTTCAATTCCCAGCAGCCACATGGTGGCTCACAACCACCAGGTCTATGTAGTCACATGTAATCCTGTCTAGTGTGCATACATAACCACCCTTGATTTTTCACCTTCAGAAAAGTAGGCAAGATCACGTCAACCTGTTACTTACACCCTTCTCTTGCTTTCGACTGCAGTTATAATATATTATACCTCTTGCCTACTTATTTTTGGTTGTTCCTCCCTTACCCATATTCCTTCTCCCTTATACTTGAACCTTCCGGTTATTAATATTCTTCCACGATCATAGGTCATATCATGAGTTTTGTCACCCTCCACTGCATTTCCTAAAGCTTCTTTTGCCCCCAACCCGTGAACTCCTTTCCAGTTTTCTGGTCTGAGCCGGAAGTAATTCTCTCTCTCTCTCACACACACACACAGACAGAGACACACAGAGACAGACAGATAGAGAGGGAAACTAGGGTCTGTATATGAGTGAGAATATGTTGTATTAGTCTTTGGAAACCAGTGTTAACTCATTTAATACTACATTCCATCTATTTTCCTGATAATTTCATTTTATTTATGGCCAAATAAAATTCCACCGTGCACATGCAGTACATTTTTGTTATTATCTCTTGGTGGACATCCAGCATGCTCACCTGAAGTTAAATGTCCCTTCTGATCTTCCCTGCAAGACTCTCCATCATTGCTGCTTTGGCACTTGGTGCATTTTGCGGTGGGATAATGCCTCCTACGTGTGTAATGTTATTTGAGTAAAATGCCAGCATCCAAATTGTCTTTCCCTGAAGGCACAGCTTCTTGTTCTGTCACATCATCAGCTCAGTGATACAGTGATACAGTGACATGCTCATAAGCATGGTCAAGGAGGTAGGTGCTCCTTTCCAAACAGTGCTGTAAGTGTGCCTAATGGTAGAGTGTTTACCTGGTATGTATGTGCAAAGCCTTCCTCTGACCGCCCAGCATTGCAAACTCGGAAGCACAATCTTACATAGAAAGTTGTGGCTAACTCTGAGTATTAAGATGAGTTTTCTGGAGAGGGATGCTCTTAGAGTTTATCTATTTTCCTAACGAAGCAGAAAAGTGAAGAACAAGTAAGTCTCTCAGCCATTTGCACCTTAGAGGACCACCACAGTGGTCACTCATCCTCCCCTTTCAGAAGCTATTTGTCAGCCTTCTTTCGTTTTCAGAGCATTACCCAGTGTCTAATAGGATGAAAGAATCTCTTCAGGCCCGATAGCTAGCCACTTTTTAGAGCTCCAGTTGCATGTCAGTACATGGCTCAACTCCCCTAGTAAATTGCTGAGGAGAAAGGCACCTGCTCTCAAGCATTTAACTGATTCTGGCAGCCCTTGAACTTCGAGAGCAAAGGTTGCTTGTGCTACTGTCTCATTTATAAATAATTCTGCAGTCTGCTTGCCTTTCAACTCCTTTTACTTTTACTTCATGGAAACCTCTCTCTGACTGGAAATAAAGCCTGGAGCCTCACAGCACCATTGCACCCTGGGTTAACCTAGACTAGCTGAAGAGGTGGCAGCTCGGGGAAAACTAGATAATGAAGTAGACAGTGTCAATAATGAGGTTGGTTATTCAGAAGAACTTTGTGTTTTGGTTTTGGGGGATGACCTGGCACTATGTAGCCCAGGCTAGTCTTGAATTTGGGTAATCCTCCCATCTCAGCCTGCCAAGTGCTGGGATTCTGGGGTTATTCTCTTCCATCTGAACTTTAACACACACACACACACACACACACACCCCTCATAGGAACAGAGAGGAGCATGTTTCTGCTTGTCATCCCTGAGGTGGGAAGCAGTTCTTCCAGCAGAGTCCCTGTGTCCCATACTACTGGATGTTTATGCTGTCTTAACAGGAGCCCAATTCTTCTGGATTATTCTTTACCTAACTCTCAAAATAGCACTGTTACACAATAGAAAACTGTCAGGTTGTGTAATCTCTTTCCTCAAATCCAGGAAAGACTTGTTGATTGCTTCATGGTAGGTAGATGACTGGGAGTGGAAAGTTGATCTGGGCAGCTGGGGGTCTGCCTGATGTGTTAGAAGCCAGGGTTTTCCTAGTGTGCAATAGAGAGAGAGAAAGACCATTTTCTGGCCATATGATACGATGAGGCTTCAGTGTTTCTTAGGAACGGATGTAATCTTCACCAATGACTTAGAAATACATGCTTGTATCTTTTACCCAGAAGCAGAAATACAGGACTATGGAAATTGAGCTGGGTTTAAGGGATAAGGAAAAAGTTTAGATGTTACCATAGGTTTCAAGGGAAATGCATGGCAAAAGTGCATTTAGATGCCTCTGTTTTTCCCCAGTATCTTTTTGGTTGTCTATGTCCTGTGGAAATGGTTTCCGGGGTGTCAGATGACTGGCTGAACAGGAAAGAATATATGTTTGTAAGACTTTTCTCTAAAAATTATTTTTCTTATGTGTATAGGTATACATGTTTATCAGAAATTGTAGGCTTGAACTGAAGTGACTGAGAGGGGGCATTTACAGTTTCGTATTCTATTAACAAGTACTCTCAACAGCATGGTCAGAACTAGAGACTGCAGTGTGAAATGGAAGAAGCCGGGTGGAGATAGAGACGGACCTACAGTCTTACTTGCATGTGTGATCTAAGAGTTGGTCTCAGTCGGTTACAGGGCCAAGGAGGAGGGAGAGTAGTGAAAGCTTGGTCAGTTATCGCCAGGTAAGAGCTGCAAGTCCTGCTGTGAAGTAGAATGACTATAGATAGTTGCTTTTAAAAGTCATGAAAGACTTCAATTATCTGTACCATAAAGATGCGATAAATGCTTGGGAGATTGATATGCCTAAGCAAATGTAAACATGACACAATCCATTTATTTATGACAACATCACATTTTTAAAATTAAAAAATGTTTTAGACTTATGTATTTTGTGAATATGAGCATTTTACCCACATGTATATGTTTCTGATGTGTGTTCCTGGTGTGTGTAGGTTAGAAGAGGGCTTTGGACCACCTGGAACTCATCACATATGATTGTGAGCTGCCATGTGGGTGCTTGGAATTAAACCTGAGTCCTGCAAGAATAAATGCTTAACCATTGAGTCAGCCCTGATTTTTAATTTTTAATATGTCAAATTTTAAATTAAGAGAGAGGTAAGTTATTCTAAATTGCCACTTTAACCTAAAAACTAAATTCAAATATATAGCCAGAAGACCAACACACCTAGAAAAACAGTTAGCAGTGGTGTGATATGCCTTTCTTTGCTATTTTATAAGCTTCCAGTGGAAATAAATCTACTTTACAAGTTGTAAATATTCAGCCAGGCACTGGTGCATACAACTGTAATCGCAGTGCTCGAAAGGCAGAGGCAGGTGGATCTCAATAAATTCCAGGCCAACCTGGTCAACATACCGAGATCCAGGAAAGGGAGGAAGGACTATATAGATCCTTTCTCAAAAGTCAAAACAGAACAGAAGTTGTAGGGACTCAATTTGTAGAGGAAAGCAGGATTAAATTAAGTTTGGCAGTTATGATTCTTTTCATAATGAAAGCCTCAACTACTTTGATTCAGGTTCACATTAATGGTGCTGTGCATACTCATGTGTTCTTTGGGAGCATTATTTGGGAGGTAGAGGCAGGCAGCTCCCTCAGAATTCAAGCCCAGCCTGGTCTGTATAGGTCAGCCAGGGATACAGAATGTCTCAAAAACAACAAAAGTTCATGTTAGTATTCTGCTATGTGTATTTTGGGAAACAGGTACAGGACAGAATCTACAAGCACTGGAGTGAGGAAAGAGCTTTCCAGCTGACAGCTTGGTTAGATACCTGGTGGTGAGCAGAGTGTGCACCCTCTTGTGTTTACTTCCCGGATTCTAGGTATTTCCCTAGGAATTTGCAGAAGTGGTCAGCCGGGGGATTGGTGGAATCTCATTAACCTGGGGCAGGGGAAGGACATGCAAATAAACCAAGGTTTGGTTTGGTTTTGTTTTAAACAGGTTTATTGACAAGAAGGAAAGACTAAGCCAACTTAAGAACAAGCAAGAAGAATTTCAGAAAGAGTAAGTCTTTAAAGTCTTTTAATCTGTAGAAGTTTGTCTGTTGCTTCTGTGTGCAGATTTGTGAATTGCCACCCCATTTAGTAGACTATCTTTTTTTGTTGTTGTTGTTTCTTGTTTGTTTGTTTTTGTTTTTGGTTTTTTGAGACAGGGTGTCTCTGTGTAGCCCTGGTTGTCCTGGAACTCACTCTGTAGACCAGGCTGGCCTCGAACTCAGAAATGCGCCTGCCTCTGCCTCCCAAGTGCTGGGATTAAACGCGTGCGCCAACATGCCCGGCCAGATAGAATTTTTTTTGTTTTTTGTTTTTTTGTTTTTTGAGACAGGGTTTCTCTGTATAGCCCTGGCTGTCCTGAAACTCACTCTGTAGACCAGGCTGGCCTCGAACTCAGAAATCCGCCTGCCTCTGCCTCCCCAGTGCTGGGATTAAAGGTGTGTGCCACCACGCCTGGCTAGAATGTTTTAAGATGCAGATTCTTGGACTCCTAGCCTCTGACACTCTGATGTAGTAAGTCTAGGGTAAGGCCCAGGACTGAGTTGTTAGTTGGCCCCTTATGACATTTTTTACCTTAGATTTAAGTTTAAGAATTTTTGTAGAGAGCTGGACAGATGCTCGGTGGTTAAGAGCACCGACTGCACTTCCAGAAGTTCTCTGAGTTCAATTCCCAGCAACCACATGGT